>NC_132997.1:65222270-65522270 GCF_048564905.1 Vicugna pacos
CTGTTTATAATCTTCTAGGTTGTCAATGAGAATTTAAAAAAAAATTCTCACATGTCTGATCAGTTGCAATAATATTCTTTTGCTCTGCCTCTGGAATGATAAAGCATAATCACTGGCTTATGTAACATGGTACCTCGGTTGTAAATTTGTGAAAGGAGCTCCTCTAGTTGACAGTTCTAATGTCTGCCATCTGTTTGCATGGGATGAAGCCCTCATGCTCCCTTAATTGGCCATAAATTAGGTACCAGCAGCAAGCTTATGACAAGAGCCTTCAGTTACAGTTTTTTTTTTTTGTAAGCTGTGAATTCAACATTTGGTGGTAAGCCCGACTTTTCTCATAAAAATACAGAAATGTACCTCTTCAGCCCTAGACTCAAGCTGTCTTCTCTATATTTATGTTTAAATTTAGACCTCCCTCAAGGTATCCTCTCTGTATATATCCCTGAAGATTTTACACTGATTAGAGAAAAACCGCTAAATCCAAGGGATTCCTCTGCCTTCTCTAAGTAGAGGAAGGGCACATTTATTGAGTGCTTACTACACATCTTGTGCTGTACATGGACCTTGATATATATTACATTGTTTGACCTTCAAACCAATTGTATAATTTAGGTAATACTATCTCATTTTGCAGATAGGGAAACTGAGTCTTAGAATTTAAATAACGTGCCCATATTCTTATAACATGGTACGGTCAAAATTCAAGTATTGAGTTTTATTTGACAACATCTATGCACTGCCCACTGCATACTATACACAACTAGGTTTGAAGAAAGAGAAGGATGAGAATGAGGGCAAAGACATGTATGTGATGCTACCTGATGCTCCGTCCTTCAGGGTATCAATTAACTAAAGAACCTGCACTAGATGACTCACAACATCCTGTCCATATTGTTTCTCTGATTTGATTATTCTGGGCTTTACCATTTACCATGAAACCTTATCAAGTTATTAAACTTTAATGGGCTTCAGTTTCCTTTCTGTCAAACATCCTATCTTCCAGGTAAGATTTCATACACATGGAAATTCATAAATTACAAAGGACCGTAGGGATACAAACTGACCTGATTTCCCATCCATCCCCAATCAGCTGAGACCCTCAGTCCCACAGCCACTCCTTCCCTCACCAGATTCCCTGGCTTTATGCTTTAGAGACAAAATGAAGGCCAGTCAAGTTTCCATAACTTCTCTTATCTCTATCTCGACAAATTTTCTACCTCTTCTCGTTTTTACTGTTTTCAGAAAAAAAAAAAAAGTTCTCCAGGTAACCTTTCCCTGCTTGCCCATAGTTTCCTTCCCTGTGGACCCACTTCCGTCAAGTACTCCCTTTGGTGTTTCATTTGCTCCATCTTCCTTGATGCTTGTATAGACCTATTACAAGGAAACTCCAAGACCTCACTGTTCCTTCATGTTCCCTCCCCTCCCTTTCATTTTTCCTTCAACCAAATTAAACCTTTAGTCTCAAAGCTCTCACTTCCTCTGCACTCACTCACTCTTTGTCATCTGTATTCCCTTCTCATCATTGTATTAAATTCTTTTGCTCCCTGGTCACTAAACCCACTGCCCTTTTCTCTCTCTATATGCCTCTCAGCTTCTCTCTTGCATTTAACGATGCTGCCTACCGTTTTACTTTTGAAATCTTCTCTTGCTTTCCGAGGTTTCCTACACTCTTTGCTAGCTCTGATTGCCAACATTGCAGTTTTTATTCACTGGTTTTCTTCTCCTGCCTCACTTTTAAATGTAAGAATTTTCCCAAATTCTAACCTTGGTCTTTTTATCTTCTCTGTTCTTTCAAACAATTCCATCCAGTCCTATGGCTTCAGCTGTTAACTCCATGTAAGCAATTTTTAAATTAATTTTAAGTTAACTCCAACAAGAGTTTTTGTCCCACATTTTCTATCTCCTGCAGGGCATCTGTTCTTGAGTGCCCTATTTGGATGTCAAATTCATTATATTTTTAGTGAAAAACCATTATGTCTCCCAAACTAATCCCTTTTCTATATTCCTTCTAGATTTTTTGAATCCTGACTACACGCTTAATTTCTCCCTTGCCCTTCACATCCAGTTGTGTGTTAAGCCCTCTGGTTTTACCTCCTCGTTCTTATTTGTTCATTCTATGAGTGGTCTCATGATCACCACTTGGATTTACAGACTACTAACCAGATATTCTGCTTCCAACCTCTCCCTCTAGTTTGTCTCACACAGCATTCTCCGTGTTACAGTGACACTACTTTGCTGCATAGAATTGTCAGCCACCCTTATGCCAACATTCAGTGTTCTTGGCGAACCAGCTCCAACATGTTTGTGAACTTGTCACAAGACGTCCTCCAACTACCTCTACGCAGCCTCACTTTAGCCAGTTGAAATGGCTCAGAGTTTTATTCTGAGTATCGCTTATGCTGTTCACTATTTATCTTGCCTTTCCTGTACCTCCAGATTCACCTCATAATACCCTTTCTTTCCTGAAGACTTCTCTGATTCTGCTTAGAATAGTCACCTCCTTATCTGGACTCCCACAAATGTGGACTCTGGACACATCTTACGTTCTGCCTCATTATTTGTGTAGATGCCACAGCTTCTCCATTACATGCTCACCCTGAAAACCAGCATCTGAGCTGCTGCTCTGATTCTTCTCACAGCACTTAACACAATGCCCTGCACACAGCAGAGCCTCAGAAAAATGTTAGTCAAATGAATGAAAGAACAAATAGGAAGTTGTTGTTTCCGAGAACCAGACGAAGAACAGCTGTTTCAGAAACACCCATGGGTGTAGCTGTCACTCTGCAACGGTGGGTGCCACTGCCCTGGTTAGAAAGATCCAGCACAGAGGGGCAGGCAGAAAAAGTGAGATTTGTGAGTCAAGTGGGATTCCTCTCCGCCCAGAGCTCCCTGAGCTCAACATTCAACTCCAGCATTCTGAACTGATCATATCGGCCCCCTCAGCTTCATTCCACCCTGACACTCACAACCTGTTCCAGCTCCAATGGCGCCACTAAAAAGTCGGTACGTAGGAGTTGTTCTCTTCAGTCAGGCACCTGGCTTTTGTGATGAATGTTTCCCCATACACAGCACTGAGGAACAGTCTGGAAGACTGCTTGCAGATAGGGTACATGCATTTTACTCAGGCTCTGGGGAGAGTCAATAATCTGCTATTTGTAGTTTAACCTACAAGGCATTCAGGTAATGAGACTAGCAAGCCAGCAACAGGGATAGAAGTACAGATGAACAAACTTATAGTGACCTTAAATATGCCTATGTCTAGAACTGATGCCTTCTCCAAAAGTGTCTTCCTAAGTGCTTCTATTTTAGGTATTTGGGGATGAAAGAATAGAGGAGAAAACTAAAACATGCTCAAGGAATAGTCCATTTCCTAAGAATAATAGTAATAATGTTGTAGATACGTAGATAATAATCTATAACTATTATAAATTATAAATTTTATAAACTATTAAATAATTCTTATTTTTCTAAAATTTTACACAAACGGCATTGGTTGAATGCCTTCTGGGTAAAAACCACTTGGACACATGCTTTCTTCACATATTCTCATCAGTCCACACAACATCTCTCTGATGTTGCATTATCCCCAGTTTACAGATGAGCTAAGGTCAGACTCACAGCCGTTTAAGCACCTTGTTAAAAGATCAGAAAGCTAGAATGGCAGAGTCAGCCACTTACAAGAACAGGGAATGAGAATCAACTACAGAACTTATTTCAAATAAAAAGACATAAAACAAGTATTAGTAACTTCATAGAACTTATGTATGTCACTGACATGAGTGTGCAGTCGCATAATAAAGCAAGGTACTTACTCTCTGTCAATCACAAGGCAGGTTACAGCTTCTGCAGCAATTACGTTGGCTGTTCTCACATCTTCCCTGCATAAAAAACAGAGAGACGCTGAAGTAAAACCACCTTTAATATCAAAGAAAAGTGTTCATTATGATTAATTCAGGATACATATTAAATTATGGATACTCTTCTGATGTATCCACTTTCAGGTTTAAGCTTTGTTCATGTTTCAAATTCCTTTGTCCCGAGGAACCACATTACTCTTGTCATTACCACACAAATCCTACAGCTATAATCCAGCAGTTATAATTTTCAAACACAAATGAAACAACATTGTGTATCATCCCCTATGCTCTTTGGAAAATTGATGAATAAACTGGATAATGATAAAGACAGTAATGAACATGAATAAGCAAACTTTTTAAAGGACCTGAAGGTAGAGTTCTGGAAACTGAGTATCTAATCCATTTGCGTATGACTTTATCATTATAACCTTGAGAATGATGGACCTGTTTTAAGTATTCTCTTACTTTGAAGACCCTGTACTTACGTGACTAACCTTCTGGCAACTACTAATGAGTTATTCACCTATACCAGAGCTTACGGTTCTTCAAGAATGTTCAACAAATCTTACTCACTTTGCTTGGGATACATACATATGTACTGTCTCTTTATAAGCATCTAGATTGTCACTGTAGGAATATCTATTAACCTCTTAAATCTTTAAAAATTTGCCCTGATATCTGTTGTTTTAACCAGTGGTCAAAGGTGGATTTGATAAATTAACATTCACATTTCATTTTAAGATACTAAAAATGTAATAGCACTGTCATGTAAACATTGAGCTATACTTGAAAATACACTGTTTCCTAGAGAGGTAAAATTTCTAAGCTATTATAATTAATGATAAATTTAAGGTTTAAATACATTACAAAGATATGTACATAGGAAATAATATAAGGTTAATAATACATTCTAAAAATCATAAAACATTGTATGTCTCTAATAACAAGTTTTTAGAGTCTTAAAAATAAGGATTTTCCCAGTGGGTCTTTACTTTTTCAAAATACACTAAGCTTTCACACATACTTCTGAACTCTGTTTTTTCCAATGATGTTTCTGTCTTTCACTGTTGCTACATCATGCTGTTAAGATTACAGTTGATTTGTAGTAACTATTAGTATGTGGAAAAGCAGTTTCTCCTTACTGAAATTCTTTTTCAGAACTATCTTGATGATATTCTTAAGCATTTATATTTCATACAGACTTTAAAATCATTTTTCTGCTTCTAAAGAAACCCACATGGGGATTCTAGTAGAGTTGTATTATATTTATACATCGATTTCAGAAGAAGGGCTTTCTGATTATATTAATTTTCCTTACAATAGTATGGCATGACTCTCCACTTCTTTAGATCTAGTTTTATGTCTATAAATAAGATTTCTTAATCTTTCTCACTTGAGTCCTGGCATTTTTAAAAAAAGTACTTTTAGGTGTTTTATATCACGTTTCTCTTATGGTATTTCTTTCCCATTGCTGTTTCTCACTGGTTATTGCTATTAACGAAAAAAACCCTATTGATTATTGTTTTTTTAAATCCAACTACCACACAAAGTTCTCTTCTGATTCTAAAATTTTTATTATAGTCTCTTCAATTCCCCTATGGTCCTCCCAATGGCTCCCTCACATCCCCCATCTTCTAGCCAAAATGGCCTCCTTTAAATGACTGAGTAAATCATCTCCTTCCTGTCATGAGTTCCTCTTAAGATGCCTTTCTTGGCCTAGTAAGTTTCTCCCCAACTCCTTGACTAGCTCACCTCTGCTTACTCTTTAGATCTCAGCCCAATTGCCCCTTCCTCAGGGATGCCATGTTGAATTAACTAGATTGGGTTCTCTGTTTATCTGTTCTCATGGTCCTATGTAACTCTCCATCCAAGTACTGATTACAATTTATAATTTATACATTTATTTGTATGGTCAGGTTATTATTGTATCTATTCCCCTTCCACTAAACCAGAGTCAATGACTAACTTTGCTCCCTATTTTATCCTGAATGGCTGGCACATGGGAGGTGCTTAGTAAGTGTGTGGTACAGGAATCTTGAGTCCTTGGGAAGAACAGAGTTCAGGTTTTGAAGTCATACTGTCTTGGTTTTACAAGACAAACCACAAGCTTTGTGAAAGCCTCAGTTTCCTCGTCTATAAAAGTGGGAATGATAATAGTGCCCATTTAATGGTCTTAAATGCAATAAAGATAAGTTTATCTGCCCAGTACATAGACAGCAATGGTTCTGTATTCTCATCACCAACATCGTCATGTCTGTCCTTTGGAGGCACGGTCTGTTGTTTTGAAACACCACCCAAGAACAAAGTGAGAATTTTCTTTCTGCTCTGTAGAAGTAGATAATATATTTTCAAGTCCATCAGCACTTTCTGAGTAGGAATTTTTGGTGAAGTGGACACAATGAGCAGAAATGGTTAGTAATGTTCATCTGATCCTCCATAAACTGTATGAATGATTTATTTCTCAGGAGATTGCTCATGGCAGCATATGTTACTACAAATTGTTGCCAGTGTATTTAAAAAAAAATCTACCACAGCTTTATATAAAACTTTCCCTAAAATATATTTCTACCATGACAATTTAAAATTGCCCATAGTCTTTATAAATATAACATATACAAAATAATGATTCATTTTGAATACACTTTCTGTATGTAAAAATTTTTTAAAATGCTTTCATGACAAATATACAATGTTTAAAAATTTTATATTATCTGGTGTAAATTGGATATATTTTCAAAAATGAATGCAATTTCCTTGCAACAAAAAGAAAATACATAGGTATTTTAAAATTAAATGGTGAAAATCAAAGATCAGAAGAATGATATAGTCAATAGAAGTTGAAAATATTTTATTTCAAAAAAAGATTTGTAAGTTATGGCCCACAATCAGGCTTAGTATCTAGTAAAGTGATATGTAGCAAAACAAAAAGATGTATAACATGGGGGGAAGAAACAACATATTAAATAGATATTAAACAATAGATCATAGTATTTGCTATTTATTGAGCATCTAGTATATCAGGAACTATATTAAGTAATTTGCACAAATCTCAATACATATAAAAGAGGGTGGGTATTTTATCTGAAATGCACACATGGGGAGAGATGTTATGTAGCACACCAAAAGGCAGACATAGCTAATGAGTCGTAGTCCTGGAATTTGAACAAAGACCTGGCTGGCTCCAAAGCCATGTACTTTTCACAACAGTTGACTGTCTATGCACTCTGCTATCAGATTTTCAATGGGCAACTATCCTGAATTCATTCTAATGCAGAATAACTTCTGAACAGTAAGTATTCATAATTTCTTCTGTCCATCATTATAAAAGTATATTTTATTATAAATAAAAGAGCATTGATATGTTTATGGGTGTCCAAATACAAAGCTAAACCAATAAACCACTTTGATTCTCAAATTAGAATCTTATCCATAGTTATATCCTAGCCTTACTGTGTTGCTTTATGATAATGTTACATAATAATAGAAAGTCAATGCCAAGTTCATTCAATGCCAAATTCATGCTGATACTATATTGTCATTGTGTCGCTACTATTAAGGTGTTTAATGTCACTATGCCTGTCTATGCAGGTATCTAGAAATGCCATCCCTGTGCATTCAGAAAGCCTGCTCCTGTGAGAGACAACTGCTATCTAGTGGGGGAGGGTATAGCTTAGCATGCACAAGGTCATGAGTTCAATCCCCAGTACCTCTATTAAAAAAAAATTATAAAAGGAAAGTCTTCTTAATATTAAAACTTTGGAGGGAGAAATATTAGAAAAAAAAAGAAAATTGCTATTTGACCTAGAATTGACATATATCAATCCCTTACTTTAGGAGAAATGGTAGAAACTTCTAATAAGAGAATATTATTTATATATGCTGACAATACTGTGACTTACTGTGCATGGTTATTTCCTTTACAGGTTCAAGGACCATAGTAAAAGCAAGTATCATTTGGATTAAGATATGAAATATTAAATACTCATATAAAACAGAGGTCTAATAGCTCCATGTTGTTATGAAACTTCTCCCTATCCATACATAGCTGCTATGATACTAGCTTCACACAGAACATCTGCCAAGGTAGCAGGGGCTTCACATCATACTAGTTTAGACATGGGGAAAGAGAAGAGAGAGGGAGATAGAGTTATTTATTTTTTTTAACTGAACTTACTTTCATTTTTAGTTTTTTGGCAGATCAGGGTGTTTAATAATTTCTAATAGAATAATATATGAGACTTTGAAAACACTGACCACAAGAGGATTTTATAATTAGAATTATAGGATAATGTCCAATATACTTAAAATCTTTCACCAAACACACATTACCTCTGAACACAGCACACTTCTTTATGGTAAGTAAAGGTACATGTGTCTACTTAACAGTCCAGGTCTAACATGCACATCATCTTTGAAAACCAAAATCTCATAACCATCCATTTCTGTACCTGCATATTAGTTTATTTCAGCATGACAATTAATAAACATGTACTATTGCAGAAGTAGGTACCATTCGGCAGATTAACAGATATTTCACAAAATTGCTATTGATTAATGAACAATTACAGTCAAAGCTATGCAGTTTAGTAGTGTTCTCTTTTTAAGCATTTTGGGAGAAGTTAGAAATTCCTTTCAATGAAATCATAGAGCATGAGAAATATCCAAAAAAATTGCAAATACAGTTTTCTGTGCACTGACTCTGATATTCTTTGAACTTCATCA
The DNA here is from genome assembly GCF_048564905.1 of Vicugna pacos. NCBI lineage: Eukaryota > Metazoa > Chordata > Mammalia > Artiodactyla > Camelidae > Vicugna > Vicugna pacos. Next base: position 65,230,850 of record NC_132997.1, read on the forward strand.
CTGGAATCTTCATCATCGCTGTATCCCAAAGTAGAGTCACTGTCAGTATCTGAATAATCCATATCAAGAGGGTTTACACTGACTCTTCTCGTTCTGAAGCAATTCTCTCCTGCCTCATGGCTGCTAGAGAATGCTACAGTGCATTGATATATCTCCAGGGAACAAACACAGAATGTACGAGGCCAAAGTAGAACGTAGTTCACACAAAGTAACTAACCCAGTAGGAGCCCTCCCTTTTCAGCTCCAGAGTAATGTGACTGCAGTCATCAGAGTCCTAGCATTCTATCAGGGCCAGTCTTCCTGGAAACTGACACTACTCCAATTGCTTGTGAGCTTACAGCAATCTTATGGGTCAGAGTCCTTCATTCTCAGTCAAGTGCAACAGTCAACGTCCACAGTTAAATTTAAGACAAAACAAATCATTTTCATCTCAAAATCAATCTTAAGTAGGATATTCAAAACTGATAGGCTGTGACAAGCACCAAAGAGCCACTTACTGAAATTATACTCTGAATTAATTACGAACTAAAATCTGTGGCAAATTCAACTGCACTAAGTGAAAGTTTGGTCCCGGAGCAGATAAGTGTTCTTGTAGAAAAAGTTGTATTGGGACATTTACTGACTCAGCTTCCTATTTAGTTATGAAGTTATTCCAACATGGTTTATAACTCCCACACTCTAACAGAACACATGTTCTAAGTATAAAATGAATTAACACATACAAATAAATACAGGTCCTCTAACCAAGTCTGGCATAGAGTAAACAGCCAATAAATGTTAACTATCATCATCATCATCATTGTGGATCCTCTAACATCTAGAAAGCATGTTACCCTTTTGCAGGTAGTTTCTCTCATGAAATCTCCTTTCCTAAATTTCTATAATAAATCAGTCTCCCAATTGATTTCTGATACTGCCTTCTCAGTTTGTTTTCTTGAGTCCTCTTTTGGTTCACTAGAATATGTATTTCTCCAAAACTCTCTTTTTGGCCTTCTTTTTTTATGGCTCTGACTTTTCCTATTGGGGAAATCTCATATAATACAATGGTACCAGTTATTAGTTTTATGTTAATGACTTCAAAGTCTTTATTTCTGACTTTACGTTTCTCCTACTGGACACCCTTGTCTGAAGGTTCCATTGCAACCTCAAATTCAAGCCTAACGCATTTTCTTTTAATCTCAAAAGTACTGTTTTCCTTGGGTTCCCTATCTTGGTAAATGACATCACTACTCTTGCATTCACCCAGGCTCAAAAGATTAGATTCATTTTTTTTTAACTCTCCTTTCTCCATATGACTGATTATATTGGCTCTATCTTTGCCTTCTCTCTCATGTCCTTCCTTTGCATCCTCATAACCACTGCTTTACTTTGGACTATCACCATCTCTACCGTGAAATGCTGATCCGGCCTCATAACTGATCTCCTCACCACCACGCTCTCCCTCTTCTGATCTGTATCTCACTTTGCAGCACATTTTCAAACGTGAACCTAGTCCTATCAATTCTTTGCATGCAAACTTTCAGAAGACAGATGCTAGAAAGAGAAGCCCCTACATTTTCCTTTAGCGTTTGAGGTCCTCCGCCTTTCAAGCCACCACCTTTCCAGAAGCCACACAGACTAGCCTCTGCTGCACTTGCAGCAAATACCTGTTTCCTTCAGATATGCCAGCTGTTATCTCCATGCCTGTGCACATGCAGACGGATCCTCCAAGAACCATCTACGCTAGTTCAAATTTTCATCCACGCAAAATTCCATGATCTTCCAACAGTATTTTTAAAGGAAAAGAAATCCATATAATAGATCTACATATTAATTACAGGAAAAAACATACATAGTTAAACAAACAACAAAAAAGAGACAATAGAAAAATACTATAATGCCATCTGCCAGGAGATAACCAAGGTTAACACCTTGGTGAACAGCCTTCAAACACGGTTATTCTTAACTATTCACTTGTTTCATGAATGTAAGAAGTCAGTATTTATTTTAACCAATATCTACTGAGGGCTACTATATTCTAAATGCCTAAATGCCTAAATGCCTAAATGCTATGGTCTAGTGGGGACAGAAGTTAAATTAGTACACAAATGTGTAACTGAAAATGCTTATCAAAGAGCACACAAACTGAGGTGTTACAGGGAGGATCGCATTTGGCAATTCAGAGAACAGACAGCCTTTCTGAGGACCTTAAAAATTAAGCCCCAAAATTGATTTGAGTTAGCAAGATGAGTCAGGACATGTATTTTCGAGAAAAACAAAATATACGCAATAGTCCTGAGGTAGGAAATAGCTTATTGTAAAACAAATAAGGCTGGAGTTCAGGGACTGAGAGAAAGAAGGTGAGGGCCAGGGGAAATCAGAAAGGAAGGGAGGGCCACATCATTCAGACACTGTAGGCTCATCTAAGGATCTACTTTTCAAAAGAGACTAAGTGAACCTTTTTTCCTTTACCATATTAATAAAATCTTAAAAGTTTGTTGGAAAGCTGAAACTTAGAAGAGACAATTTGTATGAAATTAAGTATCAGGGAAATATTTTTAGATGAATAATTTTAGAATGCTGATGTCCTTCCCACTTACTAAAAGTTGCTGTATGACTATCTATATATTAAAGAATATATCTAGACAGAATTTATGATCTCTTCCCTTTAGAATCTTCCAGTGTAGAATATAGGAATAATGAAAAAAATGCATAAAAAAATCAGTGTATTCTCAGGAATACTTGTCATGATGAACACAGACTTGAGTTTAAACTAGATACTCTTTCTAGAAAGATTCCACTTATAGCAGTCTCTAGGTTTTCATCAATAATAGGGACTCATGACATGACCTCAAAGGGGATGTTTCTCTAGGCAGAACAATTATAAATGCTATCCATGAAGTAACTCTAAAGGCTACTCTTTCTGGTAACACAGGTGGGTATTTCCTCTCACTGTATTAATTCACTTCCTGAGAGAATGCAAATCCTTTCAGATCTACACTCATAGTAGGTCACAATAAATAAGAGTGATGAATTTGGAAGAATTCAATTTTCACATTCCCTTTCCATATTACTTCTGCTGGGTTGACGGCATAACGAATTTTTTTATGTGACTTATGAACTCCGCATTGTACAGCAGGCTTCAATAACAACGAACATAGACATTTATTATATTGAACCAAATGATGCTGTTTTTGCATGTTAAAAATGGCCAATTACTGGCAATTTCAGCCTGATACATGGAATTAGTGAAAGCGAAGGGACAAAAGAGCAATTGCAGAAGGATACACATTGCTATTTCCCTTTAGTTGTGCTCCCTTTGTGACTGATCTGACATTTGACAGTAATCCACATTGCTTCCACATTCCATACGTGAATGCATGGATGCCGCTGACTGTTGACATGATGGATGGCTTTCAGTCTTCTATCTAGTCATTAAAGACAAGTCTCTGTACATTCCATTATAATTAGGATAAGAAATAACCACAGAAGAAATTCTGAGTCCTAGTTCTTTGCTGCTGTTGTTCCCAGAGTACAAATGGTATTTACTTTGTTCTGTGGCTTCAAGTATTAAACTCTTTGGTAAAGTCTTACAAATTTAAAGAATGTCTCTCCAGAGTTTATTTTATGGAGAGAAAGAACAGCTTATTCTTATTTATTCCTTATTATTAGTTGTTCAGAAGCACAGATTTAGATATTACATTGCCATTGTTTTCTTAGGGACCAATTTGATCTATTTCTGAATGATTTACAAGTATTTTAATTTATGAGGAAAAAAGAAGAAAGAATTTTACTCTATTAAAATTAAAAAAAAATTAAACCTGGAGTATAACATAATACTCTGTTCAGTTACTCAGATCAAATACTCACTTTCTTCTTAACTTTATGGTTCTTCATCTTTGAACCATTTCATAATACATTCTGGATTAATATTAATATATAACTGTTGTTTTCTCTTTTCAGATAGTGATGCATGCAATGCAACTGGCCAAAGGAAGTTTGAATTTCTGGGGCGATATTAATAAACTAATTATCCCATGAGTGTTTCATGGGTCACGAGTACTTTCAAGAGTAAAATAATGCATTGGTATTTTCCTTTTTCTTTATTTCTTCTGTAAGCCATGGAGCTGAAAAACGATTCTTCAATTTTTCCTATTTTTGAAGTAGAAGGAAAAGCATATTCAAATGATGACTGGAATTGATGTACTAGTAAACTTCAACTGATATGCATTTGGAATGAATGTTAATTTGCATGGCCACATTCCAAAGGATTGTTACCTTTTTAAAGTGCCTTCAAGTCTGAGTGTGTCCTTTCCTATAAAGAACTCTAGGCAACATGTCAGGAGAGTGTCTCCTATTTCTGGTTCTACTGCCAACTTAGTGGGTGACCTTGAGAAAGTGTCCCATTCTCTGTCTTGTTTTTCACATGTGAAATGGTGATTGAAATCACTGCTCTGTTCTCCTCTGTAATTACTTTTACCAAAGTGGACACTTTTAAAAAGTTCTAATTATCACAGTTTTCAATGCTCCTGAGATGATTCATCCCAAATCCAAGGATATTTATTTAGCTAGAAAGGGGAATTATAAGCCTGCGATTGTGATTTACCATCTGAATATGTGACCTATCATGGTATAGATTTCCACATTGACATTTTTTATCCATGACTAAAAATGTATTTTCACACAGGAATGACATGTGTTCATTTGAAATAATAGAGCATCATAATCAGAAGTCAAGAACAATGTAATAAATGTGTAGAAAATCATGTTTTGATTATTAAAAATTATAATTAAGATTTTAATTGGGCTCTTTTAGGGAAGAGAAATATCTAGAATTTTAAAATAGAGATAAACTGTAAAAGATCTCTTTCTTCTGGTATCTGCTCACCAAAAATTATGCTTTTTTGTATTATCTGAATAAAGAACTAGCTCTCTAAACAAAATTTTTCAGTGATTTTAAAGTGCAATTCATCTAATACGCTATGATTTCATCCAAATCAATGAGTAACCTTGAATCAAAGGTAAACAGAAGAAACAATATAATTGACAAGGAAAGTCATGGCTGTATGTATATAAGGCCAATTTGAATAAAAAATGCTAAAGCCAAACCACTGAATACAATCAAAACTCCTACCATTGGCATTGTTTACAAAAGCAAACAGGGTATTGAATTTATTCACTATATCAATTTTTACCAAAAAATTTATACATTAGACTTGTTCTTTCTGCCCAGCATCTGTAATTTAAATTACATATATAATGGTTTTGAGTGGTTTTAAATATTACACAGTTTGAGTATCTAAATATTTGAAAGCTATTTTCTTTAATGTATAAAGAGTTTCTACAAGTCATTAAGAATATTAAAAAGACCTCCTCAATTAAAAAGTGAGCAAATGATATAGATAGGTCATTGACAAGGTAGAAGCTGCTTTTAAACATACGAAAATATGCCACATCTTACTCACAGTGAGAGAAATGCAAAGGCATGTGAATATGCTATGGTAGAAACATAACCTAATATAATTTTTAAAGGCAATTCAGCTTTGTGTAACAATTCAGCACTTTTTTTTTTTTAGTATTTATCTTGCAATTGTTTATTTCACGTATGTATTCACAGTTTGGGGAAATAACCACATTAAAAGGATGTTACCACAGTATTGTGTGTAATAATGCTGAAAATAACCTAAATATCTAATAATGTGAAATTAATTAAATAAATTTTTTACAATAATGTTAGGGAATACTAAAAAAAATTAAAAGAACTGAATAAAACCTGTATGAATATGATCTTCAGGATATCTTAAGTGAAAAGACCACAGAGCAGAACCAGGTGCATATGCTCCCATTTATGTAAAATACACACACACACACACAAGCATACAGTGAAATGCATGAATTCTTTTAGGATGTATTAGAAAAAATAATTACATCCAAGGAAGAGAATGTGTGATTAAAGGATGCAAGAAGGAGGGAAATTACTTTTGTAGCTTTTGAATTTTATACTATGTATTTGAATTACCTGTCATACAACAAATATTTTTTAAAGTAAATATACGAAATAATAGAAGTTGACTCTTACAAGGAACTCCTAGGCAGAGAGGCCAGTGAGGTCTTTTACTCTCTTGGAAGGCCTTGTGTATGTCGACTGCCCGGTTCCCTACTGTCCATCCCTGTTTCTCAGGACTAGCAGGATTCTGCCTGATCAGTGCAGGAGTCCTTTTACCTCTACTTCAGCAACTAACTACAGATAGATGAGGAAGACTATGGAGGCATGTCGGAGCTCACGGAAGAAGTGTTTGTAACATCTTTTGCCTGGTTCCTGGTCAGCTGGATCGTCTTTTACACTGCCATCCACTAAGCCTGATGGTGTACAGCCCCCACGTGCTCCCTGTTGGGTCCAAAGGACTCTCTTAGTTACAGCACTAGGGGGTGCAGGGGCACCCCAGCCATGTGGAACCTGGAGGACTCATGTTTCCTGGACTGAGAATCAGTGTGTTGAACATCAGTGTTTTCTGCAAGGGTTATGACCTGAAACATTTTAAAGAACCATCCACCTTTTGGGGAAGCATTTCTGAACTGTTGATCACCAACCATGTCGTCTTGGATACCATCATAAAACACCTGTTTGCCAACTGGACCTGTCCTTTAATCTGACACACCTCTGGATCTGGATGAATCATTAAACTGTCTTCCTCCTCCATCAGGTTTACATTTTTAAACTATCACTGGCATTGCAAGTCTTCAGAAAACAGTATGACAGTATGTGTGTGGTCCATAGCACAGTACAAGCAACATCTAATAACAGTTTTCATTGTGGAATGTTTTCAGATACTTGAATAAATCAGATCTTTAATTTCCACCACTCAACCCTTACCCCAGAGCTATCCCCAGCTAGCAGAGCTGCAGCTAACTTATGCTGGCCCAGCCTGACCACACTGAAGAGACACCGGCTTAGCAGATGGAGTGAGTAAAAAACACTTGACACAGTATCCCCCAGTGTCACTTACAGCACTGCCTTCTGCCCCATTTTCATTGGCAGCAATTATAGGAACTAGATGACAAACTAAGGAAGGTATTTTTTGAGTAGGGACATCTGCTTCTTAACACTCTTAAGCACTGTTAGGTTGGTACTTTGGATCTCTTAAAAGGTTAAGTTGCCAATTCTATTTGTATATAGAAAACATTTCACATAGATATCCGTGTATATATATATAATAATTGATATTTATATTTAATATTGCTTTGAAATTATATTTTAATATATTCACTAATAATTGGGAAATAAATTTTCTCTCCATAATGATTTTTTGTAATTTATTATTATTGTAGCATGTCTAATCTCAATAGCTTCTATTTATCCTTGCTTACCTACTGATAAGCCATCTTAACTGTCATTAATAGAAGAGTCTATTAATCTGAAAAGTTCTTCAAAGATTAACAGTTATCTCTTCAGTGATTAAATCCCTCTGTTGTTAATATAAACACATGCTTTCAAAGTGCAATCAAGGGTTTCAGATCGCATTGATTAAATTTTCTACTGTGACTCACTCTCTAATCTGAAAACTGCATAAATTCATAAAAAAGGTTTCTTCCATAATACAGAAAAGAATGGCATTCATTCATTCATTCATACATACATTCATTCATAAAATAGGATTGCCAGATTTATCAAATAAAAATACAGGGCATCCAGTTTAATTTGAATTTCAGAGAAACAATGATTTTTTTTTAAGTATGAGTTTCCTATGTAATAATATACTTATAGTAAAAAAAATCATAGTTTAGCTGAAATTCAAATTTAACTGCTATCTTGTATTTTATCTCACAACACTAAGTAAGTTTCTGAAAATAGACTGAGCTTGGTGCTGTCCTAGGTACTGGGTATACAGAGGGGTAAAGAAAAACAATCCTTGCCCTCCAAAAGTTGACAATCTAGTAGGTAAGACAGACTACTGACAGTTATAATGCAGTGTGATTAGAGTATTAGAGGTGTAAACAGAGAGACACTGAATCCCATGGGAACGTCCCAGCCCTGACTGGGAGACGGAGTTGGGAAGGAGCATGGATTGACGGTGGGGAGGATCACGGGAAGCTACTTGAAGAGGTGAAACCTTAGAAAAGAACTGACATGCACGTAGAAATCTGTCAACAGAGAAAGTGAGGCGGTCCTATCACAAGGAACAGCTTGTGAACAACAAGTTCATGCTGTATAGCCCAGGGAACTATATTCAACATCTTGTAGTAACTTATGGTGAAAAAGAATATGAAAACGAATATATGTATGTTCATGTATGTGCAGCATTATGCTGCACATCAGAAATTGACACAGCATTGTAAACTGACTGTACTTCAATAAAAAGTACGTATGTGCAAAAAAAAAAAGGAACAGCTTGTGGGAAAGCATAAGAAAATCTTGTACACAGAGAACAGCAAGTAACTCATAATGATTAAAACCCTGGGAGCAAAAAGTAGAGAGGTAAATGAGGCTAGCAGGATTGGGACAGGAGAAATTATAAATGGCTGTATACTGACTCTATATATGTCTTTAAAACTTCAGCAGATTGCTTCATCATATCTGTGATGTGATAAAGTTAATGATGACAACCTTAGTACCACCACGAAGTCCTCCCTGACTCATACCACCCATTTGCTCTCCTCCTTCCTTTTACTTAACATGACTGTGATACTTCAGTCTGCATGACAGTTAACTGAGGGATACTGGATGTTTGGAAGATGATTCTTTGGCTGGCTTCTGTTTCTGGGTCCTGCAGAATGGACTGTGCACCTGCTCTGTATTTCACCTACTAGGCTCCACGCAGAGCCTCTGCTCTGTGAATGCTGAGGCACTGGTGCACCGAGTATCGCCTTTATTATTAGCAAACAACCCTTAATTGAATACCTACTGTGTTAAGAGCACTAAGGAGGCAGGTAGCAAGAGCCATGAGTTGTACAGCTGAGAATCCTGAGGCACATATGGTAACAAAGTCATACCATTTTTAAGACAGCTCTGGCATAATTGAAACTGATCAAAAATTTCAGCTTTTCATTGATACTTGGGAAACAAATAATCACTGGGCACTTCTCTGAGCCAAGTATTTGTTCCTTAAAAGTGAAATCTCAATAATACAATCAATCACATGGGGTCAGAAAACTATGCCCCTGGGCCAAAAACAGCCAGCAGCCTGTTTTTGCTCAGTTCTCAAGGTATAAACGGCTTTACATTGTTTAAGCTTTGTTTAAAAAAAAAAAAAAAGCAAAAACAAACAAAGACCATATGCAACAAAGACCATATGTGATATGCAAAGACTAAAATATTTGCTATCCAGCTCTTTACAGGAAAAGTTTACCTGCTCTGAAATAGATGAAGGCATTGAAGCTTAGGGAGATTCAAGGACCTGTCTGGAGTCCTACAGTTAAAAAGTGAGAGATCAAGATCTTAAATGTATCTGTTCCCAGTGTGCATGTCCCTTCCACTAATCAGGCTATCTTTCTGAACTTGGAAATACCTATCCTTGCCAGTTCCGATGCTATGGTCGGTGGGTGCTACTCTGCAGGCTGTACTTCCTTGACCGGCCTAGGGAGCTAGCAGCATAGACATGAACTCATTTTCACCTAATCCCAACTCTGCTGCTTACAGCCTGCCTCCCTCCTTCCATTCTGGTGACTTTATGTGTTTGCCTCCAGAGGACAGACAATCCAATCAGGCACAAGTGCTTAATTCATGTTTTCTGGGTAGTAACAAAAATGGAATCTACACTATAGCTAATTACTTAGCAAGTCAACAGTAACTTTTGCAGACTTTAACATCTAAAATGGCTCAAAAAATGCTCAACAGAATCTGTACTTTAATTAAACATCATACCATTTGATAGATTTTTAAAGATCACACAGCAAATAATCTGCTAATTAAACAATGTCTTGCTGAAACTTTTAATAATCTTAATGGAAGTATCTAGTGGTTTTAATTATGTGCAGCTACAACACAAGGCTGGCAACCATCAGTTGCTATATTCAGTCTTAATCACAAAACCAGAAATCTGTCTTACCTCACTACCAGAGAGTCATAGCTAGTATTTTGATCTGTAAAGCGGAACATAACCAGTTACCACTCCATCAGACACATGGTGTATTATTTATTCTGCCCCTAAGATTCTGGGCTGATATCCTTTGTGAACAAAGCAGCCAAATCTCCTTTCTTAATTCAAAGTGCATTTAAAGTGTGTTTTCTTCTTTTATCCCTCCCTCGCTCTCTCCTTTCCTTCCTTCTATCCATCCAATTGCTATGTCTAAAATGTGTAAGAAACCATGTTACACACTATGACAGATACAGTGATGTATAATGCATAATCCTCACTCCCAAGAAATTAATAGTTTAATAAAGGCAAGTATGAGAGGTTGGAAACAAACTTTTTGCTAATGACAGATTAGCAACTATGCAAATAATTTTATTTAACAATAAGTGATATTTATTGCATGATCATCATATGCCAATTTCTGTAATAGGGATTTCCACTTTAGAACTTCATCTTCACAATAATGCTATAATTTAGTTACTATTATACTTTCCCAGTTTGACAGGTGAACAAACTAAGGAAAATAGAGATTAGGCAAGTTTACCAAGGCCATAAAGCTGATGAGTGGCAGAGCAGGGGTTCAAATCCAGATAGTCTGACCATAGGGATTACATGATCTACTTCTTCTACCACAAATTCTCCTGTTTGATCTCACAGAAACCCTATAATAGATATATTTTTGTGTCTTCTCAGAGGACCATAATCTCAATTCTTTAATAATGTCCTTTAATCAAAGCCCACTCAAGTGAATGTTGGATAACCTTTTTCTTTTCCACTAGGCTATCATGCTCATAGCTGCTTGGAGGTAAGTGGCCAGGGCTAGTAGGCTATGTTTGATCCTGACCAAGCTGGCCAATCAGATTCTGTTTAGTGGTCACTGAAAGTCAAGGACACATGTACCTGAGAACAGGTGGGAGCTCCAGCTCAGTAATCTCTACCTATGGATAGAAAAGGCAGAGGAAACAGGTCTCCAACAACAAAGATTAAGAGATGGGCATAGAAAAGCTGAGATGAAAGAGAACTACTTGTTTTGAATGGATTTCTTGACTGCTCATTATTACAGTTTTGGAGAGGTCCCAGGAACCTTGGGACAGCTCATCATCTCTCCAATATCTCTTTTTGAGTCATACTAGGATGAGGATGTTACTTTGTTACTTACGATTAAAAAACAAAACAAAACAAAACCATTACTCATACTACGCAGATGCTCATCTCTAATTATCAGCTGGAGGAAACGGAAGCTCCAGAAATTTATTTGAGAAGCCCCAAAATCATATTACATGGGGGAAAATGTAAATCCCACAAGCTAAGTACATATGAAACAATCTGAAAGGAAAAGAAAGAAACTGCATGTAGGTAGAAACCTCAGGAATAGCTGTGTGAAAGAGGAGCCAATAACCAGGGCTTAAAATACTGACAGAATTGGGTTTTGTACTCATAGAAGAGTGTTTAAATAGAGTCGACAATATGAATGACGGAGTATGCTGAAAAGTTCAAATTCACTGGAACTAAGCTGGATGGAGGGCATTTGGAAAAGTCAGCCAGAATGGTAGACTTGGCCAGGAGCAGGCAGAGAATACTAAGTCATGATGTGCCTATGTTTTAATTATTTAAGGACATGCAGGTGACATGGTCATAAGCCTTAAGAAAATCTTTCTAGCAATGTCAAGTGGTATCTGAGAAGAAACAAAATAAGGAAAGACCAATAGGAGCTCAACGAAAAGACAAAAGGAACCTGAAGAAGTAACTTCTCAGGATGTCTCCATTAAGCAGCTGAATAGTCTACCTTAATAGTCTCCCCCGAAGCCAGGAAGAAATCCCCTACACTTGCATAGCATAGAAGACTGTGGTTAATTGTGCAGGTATATGGGCCACCAACACCAAATAGGTTGAAATTACACATGTTCTCCTGTGACAAAGATCATTCTTTTCCCTGGAGGGGTTAGGGTTAGTTTTCTCACCCACAAAATGTGTATCAAAGCAGAGGCAGGGAACAGGCAGATTCAGAGGACCCACATCATTATTACAAAATGGAACTGCAACTAAAATTCAATATGCAGTGGTACGGCCAGAACACAGAGGGGAGCAGCTGATGCCATCCATTTGGGAACATTTTAGGCACAGCCTTCCTGGAAGAATTTATGGTTAAGCTGAATCTTAAAGAAGGGAGTTAGCCAGGGGAGGTCAGAGGTTTTGGGGGGGGAGGGTGTGGAGCAGAGTGGGAAGTGGTCAGGCGTTTCAGGCAGAGGATACCATGAGCAAAAGCAGACAGTTGAAAACTGTAGAAAAACTACTAACTCTTCTGTGCTATTTGAGCACTAACATGAGAGTTGGGAGTAATGAGAAAGGCTGGAGAGGAGGGCAGAAGCCCCATCACAGAAGCACCTAAAGAGAGGTCAAAACTACTTCACACAAGATACAAGCGGCCAGCTCTCAAATAACACCGCTCAAATGTCTCCAGGAAACTTTTTAGCATGGAGGCATTTCACCTTGATCCTCAGGAACAAACTATTTATATCTAGAGAAAGTCTAAAATTAGATAGGATTAAAATATTCCCATTGATATACACACAAGAGATCATCTGTCAGCAACTAACTTCCTGAATTATATTTAGTGTCAAAGCAACAGAATGGTTAAAACACATATAACTACATCTTTGCTAAGAGATTTTAGTAAGACTAGAAAAACCTAACAATATATACCATCTTTTGTTGTCTACAAATCCAATAATCCTATACAAATAAGGGTGTCAACGAAGGCTGTCATTACACTGCTAAGGAAGCAAAATTGTTAAAGCAGTGTTAGTGTAATAGCTGACATTTGCAAGCACATCCTAGGCTTTGTGCTGTGTGCTCTAAATAAATTGTCTAAAGATGATGTATCTGAAATTGCTTCCCCAAAATACTTTCCCTACTACTGTTTCCCCCTTCCACCTGCAAATTCTGATACTGTCTGATAGAATGAGTGTGGGCATCAGAGTTCAACATACTCACTTCTGGTCCCTATTCATTATACACATCTTCAGATAAGTTACTTGATCCAGCTGGACCTGAGTTCGTTTGCCTGTAAAAATGGGCCTATACCATCTGTATTGCAGGGTAAGAAGGATTCAAGAGAGAATCTAAGAGTTCTGGGACAGTCCTAGCACTTGCTGGCGTTAGTGAACATTCCTTGGCCAACTGTGCTTAGGAACTTTTTCAGTCCAATGGAATGCACTCTTCTTTGGGCACCTGCTTTTGTCAGGCAATTCGCTTTTTGTAAGAAGACAGCACTCCTACCTACCTCCGGAACATGCAGTTCTGCACATGATTGGTCCCATGTGGTAGCAACACTGCAGCTGTGATGGCTGATCGCAGGGTGGCACTGGCAATGTGGGTAAATCATGCTTTTTTTGAGCAACTAGTCTGCTTATATCTTATGGCCTCTGCCCTTTGACTGAAAAGCACAGCTCCAAACCATGGCCCAGTTCTAAAAGGCATTCTGGGCCTCCCAGAACAGACTGTGGTTCTGGTTTCTCTCTCTTTTTCCTGTCTGCTTCCCGCTTCCCCTCCCCTACACCATTTCCCTTTTGCCCCAGTTTCTCAGTGTATTTTTCCTAGAGTATTGATCTTTCTTCCTTCCTCCTTCCATCTTTCTAGAAGGTAAACAAAGAAACCAAAACACAAACAAACAAAAAACCTAGGAGAGTCTCACCAAATTACAAAAAAGAAACACCTCTGCTGAGTAGGCATCTGCAACCACAAATCAGGTCCTCTGAAAGCTGTTTAGTGCCACCTTTGCGATCAACACAGAGTGCACCATGACCCTGATCTTTGCTCCCAAGGTGCATGGCAAAGGCACTGAGATGTGGGAAGTGGGCGGGTACAGGACAGGGAAGACAAGCAACCACCATCCAAAGACAAGTAAAGCTCTCTGGCACTGCTGTATGTGACCTGGGTAGGAGAAGTTGTTGTTGTTGTTACTACTGTTGTTAATGTTACTGGTTTAAGAACACAAAGACTTTTTTGAGTTAAGGAATTTTGTATCGAAATATATGGTAGATGTTCATTAATTTCCTGTCTCCAAAGGACCAGGACGTCAAATCATATATTTCCCTGGTCAAGAAAATAAAATTGGAAAAATAAACTGGCTGTATCCCCCTTGTCTGGTGTGATAGAAAGAGTTTTAGAAGCTACAGCTGCCCTAAGAAAAGAGTAGAATGAGGGGGAAAAGGAGCATCCAAATTTTATGTTCAGGAAAAGACTGTAGTTTACAGAATCTGCTACGACAGCTCTGAGGTTTTAATTTTTTTCCGAGCCACTCTCCGTCTCGGACCTGTGATGACCTTCTGATTATAAGGCTGTAACTCATACTCATTAAAATTATCTTTCTTACTCAAAAGTAATACACTATTTCACTGTAGCCACTCTTACTCTCATTAAAACAGTTATCTATCTGAGAAGAAGAAAGTTACATAAATGGATTACGTACACTTTTCAAAGGCAACTTTTCATAGTAATAAACTTTAATCTGTAGAATGGGCCAGTGCCAGGCCTTAAATTTAGAACAATGCAGTGAACATCATTAGAAGAGAAATAAACCAGCTGTTCTTTCGCCCTGCTTATTTATAGTATACTGAAAGAAAAATGACTGGCCACGTTACATATGACAAAGCAAAATGTGATACACTTGGGCGAGGATATTTGGACCCCCTCCTAAGCAAACCACATCTAGGCATCTTTGCCAGGTCATTGTTTGAAGATGGAAGGAGGACTGGGTGCTTCTCCATCATCATGGTGCACACACAGGGGTCAGACAGAGACCTTTGAAAAAATACGTACACACTCAAAATCTCACAAGGGTATTTTACCAGCAAGCATAGAGGTCAAAAGTAGTCACCTCTTGTACATCTATGGTCTCCTTGGTATAATTTCATTTCACTAGTGGATATTTTAACATCTCAATTCTCCTCAAGAGTTCAAAAAGAAAGATGGCATGTGAGGAGGAATATATACAAAACCAGAAAAACTGATCTCAGCATTTGTGTTACTCCCCATACTAGTCCTGGGCTATCAGACTGGCATTCAGCCTCTCTGAACCTTGATCTTCCCTCTGTAAAATGAGGATGATACACAAATATTTAGCTGGCAAGAATGCATGAGTGGGTGCGCTTGTGTGTGTGTGTGTAACTTAAAAAAATAAAAATGTTCTAAAATAATCACTGGATCTGAGACATGCCTAACAACCAGACAGATCCATGTTACACTGTGGAAATTCAGTCTTTTTGTGATGCATTTTTACTGTGTTAATATAGTCTAGGTGATTTTGCCAGCCATACTCTATTTCACATGACAAATCATATTATCTATCTTATTTATGGTTTCCAAGCTGGATTAAGCAATAAGTAGCAGACTTTTTGAACTAACAAATAATATGCAATGACAACATTGGAAAGCAACACCTGGATGATGAAAATCTATGGCCCACAGACTCACAGGGCCTGAGCTTCATTACCTTACATAATAAGAATTTACCAAAACATTGTCATCTTGTTAAACAGTTGCTGCTTTTAGGATCTTTCCAATATTTTCCAATCTATTTAGAACATTGAGATGTGAGATAAAGCACAACATTCTAGAAGTTCGAGTGATTATTTACAGAGATTATTTTGAAAGTCAAGTAATAATCTTGTTTGTGGTATTGTAAATATCTTGAGACAGTATGGAGGTTAGAGAAAAGTTTCCCAAATAACTCTTGCTGCTCAGCAGGCTTTATGTAAAAAATGTCATTTCTCAAACTCATTTGAGAATTTGTAATATTTAACAGTTAGTTTCATTATAAATCTAGTTTCTTAAATGTTGTTTAGCAATTAAAATACAGCAGAATAGATAGAGAAGCTGTGAATAGACAGGAAGACACAGCTGTGAGTTTCCCCATGGGTTATGTCTTTGTCTAAAACGCACTGCTTTGTCAAAAGAGGATTTTTGAGAAAACCTTTCCACTGACTTGTGATGACCTGAGGAAGCCGAGAGAGCGCTGCCACCTCTGGGTAACCTCCTGCTCTGGCCATTCCATTGGCTGGGAATTGGCTACCCTTGGGTGTCTACCACAAAATTTTCACACTCTGTCACTTAACTGCATTCTTTCTGTGCTTTCAAGACTTCATTTAAAACCAGCGTCTCCAATGATGATTTCTCCCACTCCTCTGATTCACACTGACTGCAGGGGGATAAAGACATCCTATGACATTTAAAGCCAGAGTGAGGCTTCAAAATCACACACACGTTAACGATGCAAAACCAGGTGTGCAAGTAATCTGTTACTAATCATAGCTGAGAAGTACTTTTGAATGATTTACTGAAAAGTGTATATAGAGACTAGAGTAGCTTCTGGATTATCTGTATAATAAAGACACGAAGTGCCTTTACATTTTCTTTCTTGAATTCAAAGAAATGGGAGAAATAATCAGGAACTACCATAACTCACAATTTATGCTACAGACCTTAATGCTTCTCACTAGGGCCATCTTATGATTTATGCCACAGGAGAAAAAAACAAAACAGAAACTATGAAGTGCTGACCCCAACTGTACAATTTAGAACTTGCTGTTTTATGTTGTTCTATGTTGCTCCCTAAGGAGTTTATTTTAATAAATATAAATTATTTCTCTCACTAACCTATGAATTTCTGGAGGAAGACTGCTTCAAATATAGCAAGTAAAAATAAAGATTTTACAAATATTACATGGGACATATTTACACAAAAAATATTCACTGTTCATCTGATGGTCACATTTAACTGTGTGTCCCGTGTTTACTCTGGCAACCCTAGTCAAGAAACAAATCATGCTGAATAGTTTTTCTATCTAACATGCCTAGTGCTGGACACCTGGAGGGACTTCAGTAAATACTTAGGAATCAACCTTCTGGAGACTCTGTTGTTTCACGGCTATTTTAAAAAACAAACATTGAAAAAAAAATAAAAGTGAACGTTCACCTCTCTGCATGATTTCAAATAGGGACTAAGAGAAGAGCCCCGGGCTCTGCTCTATCCCCGCTGCAATTCTGCATAGTACTCTGCCACATGCTGCAAAACCAAGGACAGCTTAATGACATGATGCCCCAATTCTACGTGGTACTTCAGAGTTACAATTTCATTCTCACCACAGGTTAAGTTTCAAACAAATCAAGTCTGCTTCTTGCCAACTTTTTTTTCTTTTTCTCTATTTTTTTTAACTGAAGTATAGTTCAAAAAGATACATGCACCTCTATGTTCACAGCAGCACTATTTACAATAGCCAAGACATGGAAACAACCTAAATATCCATCAATAGATGACGGGATAAAGAAGCTGTGGTACATTTATACAATGGAATACTACTCAGCCATAAAAGAGAATAAAATAATGCCATTTGCAGCAACATGAATAGACATGGAGGTTGACATTCTAAGTGAAGAAGTCAACTTCTTGAACATATGTTCAAGAACCTACTGTAAAACACAAGTGAATCCGAAACCTAAAAACTGTAATATGAAGTGTCTACACACATTGTAATTTCTTCCTCCTTCTGGAATTGGAGACAACTTAGACCCAGATGTGGGTTTCTTCCAGTTGGTAATAAAGGAAAGCTGTTGTCTCTCAATTTCACTAAGCAATAAAGCAATTTTGCATATAAATTTGATGAGTTCCTTCTTTTACGATTTTAAGAAAATATGAATGAGAAAAGACTTCTTTTTACTGGTTCTTAAAATAGCATCTGTCTAGCCTCCATGTAGTTGTCCTTGGTGTTTATTGTCAAGCATAAAAAAAATCAATACAGATCAAATGACAGTGAATATATCTATAGTCAAATGAAATTAAAAATATATTTAGATTTCCACATTCATCCAGAAAAGGGAAAAAAAATTACATATTTGTGACTGGATTCAGAAATTCAAGAGACCACAAATGGGTATGTAGAAGAGTTAAATTCCAAAAAGGTTGATATAGCTCTGTTTTATCAGATTTGGCATCACTGTCAGATTGGTATAAATTCAGGGGGTGATGAATACGATCACCTATCTTAGCTTAAAAGAAATAAGATATTTTCAATTCTTGAACTATGTCATAAATGGAGGAAATCTTTCAGGATTTCAGAGTTGGAAAGAACTCCCAGATATTATTTACTCCAACTCTTTACACCCTCTTTCAAGGCATTTTTCCAGGTCATGATAGAAACTTATTTAAACAATGTCAAATAATCAAAGGCTCAGCAGAGGTGGTCTTATTAATGACTTCCTTTTTCTACCCTCCAGGGTGATTAAAAAAATGTTTTTTCATAAATTACAAAATCTTAGCAAATGGTAAGTCATCTCAACAGGTTAAGTAATGTTGAAAGTTATTGGGTGTGTACTGCCCTGGATATTATACTTTGATGCTTAATACAAAAATAAGGTGACATCCATTTTTAAATGTCCCAAATGTCTGTCTTTACAACTCACCCTATAGCATAGTCTTTAACAATGAAAATATTATTAAATCATTCCCACAGAGAAATGTACTTTATCTATTACTTCATCATCCATTTGATGGTTAAAATGACATTCAGCATTCAAATGTACATAAGATACACATATATAAATAAATATGAAAACAGTCATTAATTACTTGTTCAGAGTAGGACAGGTAAAAAGTCAGGATTTATGTTTAATCTTAAATTTGATTTAGAAAATAATTAATTCTAAGTTAAAATAATAATTCATGTGCTATGCATATATTTTAAAGTTATGATAGAAGGTAGCTCACTTAGTCACAGAGTTAAAGGCTGAAATTTATTAAAAATACATTTTAATTTTTTTTTCTAAAACTCATTTTTCCTGACTGAGAAATAGCTAGTAAGATATATAAATCCTAGAATTTATATTTTATTGACTTAACTGGTAACTTAAAAATAATGACCATCCAGAGGCTATTTTGTAAAAGAAAGAGATTTTCAACTTATTTAATCTTTTAAAATTAACATTACTATTGTTTCTCTTAAATAACCTATATACATATATTTCTTTCTATGCAAAATATAGACTAAATCTGAGCTAAATGCAAAGGTTCAGCTGAATAAAGTTCTGCTAAATTTTACCGAGCAGTTACCAAGTTCCAACACCAACCCAACAGTGCTCAAGTGCATTACTGCATTTAACCTCCACCAACAATCCCTTCAGGTGGGTGTTAGGATCACTGTTTTATACCTGAAGATGTCACTGCGCTTCCCCCTACCTTGCTGACTGCTCTGTACGTTGGAAAGCTACAGGAATTACTGAGTGAATTACTGGGTCTCTTTGACCATTGTAGGGCATGTAGGCTCATGATTGATTTTTGCTCCTCAAAACCCAAAGCTGGGTCTTCTTATGGGGAGAATGCCCTTGGGCAATTGGAATCTACTTGTCTAAGTGGACAGGAAATGCCAGGGCATTTACTCCGGGAGAACAGTTTTAACCAATGACTAAGATGCAGGGATGCAATTGCTCCAGCCCTCTTGCTCTCAGTCATTGCACTACAATGTGAAGTGTGGCCTGCACTGTTTCCAGAGCTTCCTCTGCAGGACTGCACCAGCTTTACGTTCCTTGTAATTCTGCTTGATATTACTCCCTTGCCTGTGTTCCTTCACCTCTTCCTCCCCTTTCCTCCCTCTCATACCTATTTTTCCTCGCAATACTTCTTAGATAAGCTGCTTTTATAGGGACCTTGGTTTCAAATTTTGTTTCTCAACTTAAAACAAATGTCTTCTACCATACAGTCACAACACATTGACACTAAAAATGCATTGACACTAAAAACAACTTGTGCATTTCAATCAAAAGCCTAAATTAAAGAAATGACCTTATTGTAATAAATAATCATGTGGTAGGCAGAAAAATGAACTCCTTAAGCTGTCCACTTTCTAATCTCAGAACCTGTGAATGTTTTGTTACATGGCAAAGTGGAATCAAGTTTGTAGATGGTATCAAGGTTTTGAATTAGCTGACATTAAAAGAAAGAGATTATCCTAGATTATCCAGATGAGCCCAACGTAATCACAAAGGTCCTTAAAAGGGGAAGAGGGATACAGAAGAGAGTCGGTGTCGTGATGTGAAGGACTTGACTGGCCACTGCTGGCTTTGAAGACAGAAAGGAGTCATAAGCAAAGGATTACTGGGAACCTTGAAAACCTGTAAAAGGCAAAAAAAAAAAAAAAAAAAAAACTCCCCTAGAACTTCCAGAAAGAAACAGCCCCGCCAATACCCTGATTTTTGCCTAGTGGGACATTTTGAATTTCTATTCTCTAGAATGACAATGCACTGGTGTTGTTTAAAGTAATTAAGTTAGTGGCAATTCATTACAGCAGCAAGAAGAAACTAATACAACCACTGTTAATCTCATTCTGGCTCTGGAAGCCAGTGGCTAGGGGACCTTGGGCCAGGTATTTTAACCTAAGTTTCAGCTGTCTTACTGGGAAAATATCTACCTCCTAGGACTATTCTGAAGACTAAATGAGTCAATACGTATCAATCACTTGGAGGAGTACTTGGCCTAGTAAGAATTCACTAAATGTTGGTTGCCCTGTTACAATTGTTTTTAAGTGCACTTTTCCTTCCTCTGTGTTTACGTTAATCTCGGTGGTGTGAGTAGGCTTTGAAGCAAGGAACCAGGCAACACACAGGTAAGGAGGAAAGGCCATCCTGATGCCCCACCTCCACAGAGGTCCGGGTATTAAATGGACCAACTCACCAAACATGTGGTGTAGTCACAGTACAATTTTGTCAAATCCACGTCCCTTACTATTTTTCAGGCCGGAAAATATAGTAACAATAGAATACAAATAGACACCTGTTACCAGAGGGTAGGCAGTCTTAGAGATACACCATAGCCTTTGAAAGCAGTATTCTACTATCAAATTAAGGCAGGAATTCAACAACAAAAAATAAGCTTGCTTGTGTATTTTTCTCAGAATTATTTCAGAAATGCAGAGATATATGCTGACATGAATCATGAATATGAAAACTAAGCTAAAGAGACACATTCATCAACATGAATGGCATGGACATGAACATACAAATCTTGTAAGATTGTTTGCATATGGCAATCAAATTGTCTTGGCCTGAGAAACCTTAACAGAAGTTCTTGAGACACCCTCTAAAGGGTATGTTCTGGGAGATGGAGCAGAAACATCAGAAATGAAAAAGAACTGAAAGTAGCATTAAACACGTCATTTCCTTCGAGCTATGTTTTTTATAAAAGAAACTTAATCCTCCCCTCGTTTTGGTAAAATCCCAGTTAGTACTAAAACAGCTATAAATAAGAGGCTGGAAAAAGTTAAAATGAAGTAAAAGCGACCAACAAATGTCAACACCATAGACTATATGAAACTAACAAAGCAATTTTAACAATTCATCCTGGGAGAACGTTCTCATTTTGGCCGTAATCTCACATAAAGTGAGTAGTTTCTTGGCAGTGGGCATTTCTATCTCCTCTAGGAGGGATAAAGAAAGACCTCTTGCACAGTTGCCAGGGTAGGCTCCCCTCCACCCCAGGAAGTCAGAGAGATCCACTCAGGCTGCACTTATTTTAGCTGAATTTGGATCAACAGTAAAGCCACAGCATCTTGCTCACTGGTAGGGTGACAAAGATCAGCTAATTTTGCGGAAAACAAAATCACGGTTTCACTGTCCAGACTGCGCATTAGATGTTCTCTGGCACAGGACAAACGCACTCCCAGTGCCACTCTGCAGGGCCAGGTGGGCATGTTTCTAACTCCATTAGTGCTAGTGGAAAGGAGTCCAGATTCCTCTTCCATTGATTGTGGACTCAGGTTAAGCCTTCCCTAGAGATAGCAACACAAGCATTAAGAATAAAATGGCTATTAAAACACAACCTTAGCAAGCCTTTCCGTCACATCACGCCAAAGGGGATTCCTGTACAGTTTTACCACTTGGCATTCAATTCACTGTGCTGGGAGAAGGGTGAGACTACCCCAGGGCAGGAAGCCCTGCCCACCGCTATTCCAAGGCTGGACTCATCTGGACGTGCCACTGCCATTTTCAGTTTACAGAATTTCTTAAAGGCTCTCCTTGTTCCCCTGCGAGTGGATCATGGCAAGAATGCTAGCACCACTGTCATCAGCTAAAACAGTAAGATCCATAGGAGCACAAGCAGCAGCCATATGCGAGACATTGTGCCAAAAGTGTTGAAAGCCTTATCCTGTTTCTACCATATTCTCTACTGATGAAAGAAGTGCTCATATCTTCATTATTCCTGACAAGGAAAAGCAGGTTTCACAGAATGAAGCAAAGCCAGGACTGCATGTCTATTAATTGGCCAGCCAGGTTTTCACATTGGGTCTGTGACTCCCAAAGCAACCCTCCTGGCATCTAAATCACTATTAAAGGTAACATCTTAAAGGTGACCTCATATCAAATTTTACCTTGATCTGGTAAAAGCTGATATAAATGGAGATTATCCTTTGAACCCTCTATGATCTGTCTCTTCTATTTCCCATACACATCTCTCTACCCTACCCAACCGCTGCCCTGTTATTCCTTCCAGAATTCCATGCATTTGAAAGGAAAACAAATAGAGAAAAGAGAATCCATGCTAACAGGATGGTATCAAAACACTGTGACATCTTGACACTGTGGTTAGAGAGTGATGTCAGGTACAAGTGTCTCTCCAGGGCTTATCACAGGGGGAAACTCTTCTTTGACTTTGACCCTCAGGAATTAATCACCACACAGTTCCGTAGCAGAGGGACTCATTGTAAATCCATGACTTTCAGAACAAGTTGGAAAAGCACTGTTTTAAGGTTTTCTGCATTTTCTACCATTTTGCTCTCCACATTATATACATTGAAAGAGCTCCCGTTACTACTGGCAGCCACAAGTAAAAGTCAGCTACAGTAACTATGAAATCATGCTGTAATTGTATGAACAGATTCTCTTTCAAAGTGTTCTATACAACTAAAGATTTCTGTCATTATTCTGCAGTGGCGATTTAGAACAGCCCACTGATTTTACAGCCTTATTCTTTTCTTACCTTCTTGTCACTTGCTGAAAAAGAATTTTTTTTACATTAAGGAAGATTAAGTTAATTCAGATTTTGTTTTGTTAAGCTTTGTCATTGCCTCCCTGTTGGAATAAATTACTTCCTACCTTGTTCTCACTATCTTTACATTTTGATATTTGCTTTTATCATAAAGATATCCGCCGGACCAGCTAACAGCACCTCACTGGTTTCTTATTTAGATACTTAGGGTCACTTGAACCCCTTTCTAACTCACTCATCATACCCGCTCCCTCTTTGGGAGTTCAGAGATGAAGCGTCGCTCATCCTCTAAGATTCAGTTCAGGAACCATCTTTTCTTCCCAATTTCCTATGTCCTGACCCAGCCTGGATTAGGCACTCTCCTCTGTGTTTCGATGATACAAAACTATCAACGTTTCTCATAGTCTATTTGACACTGACACATCTATTTACATGTCTATCTTTTTCCAGTCTTTATTTTCTCATATTGTTTCCTCAAAGCTGATGCATTATCTGGATCTTGAAGGTGCTTAATAAATGCTGACTGAATGTAAAAGAAACCCCGTTCAAATTATTGTTAAAAATTAGCCATGTCTCTCTTTTTCAAAAGAGAGCTAAACGCTCATCACATCCTTGTGTGGAATTTCCATCAGTTACTTCAGAGACAGTTCTATGGTAAATAATAGGAATGTTTACCCAGGATTCATGAAAAATTAATGTAATTACAGGGGATTGTGGAAACTGACTTTATAAGGAACAAAAGGCTATCAAGGTATTATTTTTGTGAAATGTAAATTATCATAATTAAATACTTTTGAGGTATCTTCTTGTAGAAGAAATGATTATTGCTCAGTTCTTAAACAAGCATTTTTAGTACGTGCTGAACTAACCTACTACAGGTGTTTTTTCTTTTTAACTTTGCAATTGCATGCAATTTTTCTGAACTGAATTATTTCCTTATTAGACCAAAATTTATGTTTCTGCTTTGAAATTGTATATGATAACCATTCTATGTAGCAATGTATTGAGCCTATGCAAATAAAATCAAGAATAGTTCACCTTTTATAGAGGGCTTTTAGATTTATAATCTCTTTTCTTTTTTTGCCCCAAGGAACTGATTATGCTGTACCATAACTAAGTATCCCTAAAATTAATGATGATTACAGCACTTTCAAACTACATCTTGATTTTTTTAAAAGACATTATCAATCTGTATTCATACTGTAGACATCAGAAAATCACCACTCCATTCATAAAATAATTAGCTTTAGTGTGCAATGACAACTAATTTTGTTGAGACATCAAAGAGTTGACAAGAAAACAAAAACCTCTTATTAGAGAATCAACTAGTTTGCAGAAGATGTTAATGAGCCAAATTTAATCTCATTAAATACCTTAAATATAAGATCAAAGTAGCAAAGAAAAAAAGTCAGACTTATATCATAGCTTTAGCTAGATTAAATTCTAGTTGTCTTAGCCACAAAGCCTAACACAGAGTCAGCAAATCTTTAAAACAAATACCAACACAGCAACACACCAATTCCCTTTAATGAATATTAAGTTAAAAATTCAACAACTGCTCTATAGAACTTAAAATGGTGAATAAACACTGGGTAGAAATCGTTCTTACCATCTTTCCACAATGCAGCAGTGTGTAACAGGGATGTGCTTTAAAAGCCAAAAATGTGTTTTAAAAGCTAAATGCTAGTAGCTAAATAGTTATAAACATTTTAAAAAGTCAGGCCTATTCCCTGCCTGGAGTGGGAGGGATACACGGAACTCTTCCAAATTTCAATTTCAATTCTGTATCTTCCTAGATATGTAACTTGGGTTAATTTTATTTATGCTCTCTGTTCCTCAACTTCCTATTCTACATAAACGCGATAATAAGATCTGCTCCAGAGTTATAAGAATTAAGATGATGCATATCAAACCTTTAACTCTGAACCCAAATCAGAATGAGCAGTCACTATATGTGAGTTAATAACACCACCACCACAAACCTATGGTACTAGACTGTGGTGCAATATGAAACAAATTCCAGTTTCCTTCCTAGGGGTAGAACAGTTCAAAGGAATATGTTTTAAGTTTACTATAAATCTTTTCTATTTTTAACTTAAAAATAAAATTACATTAAGTATAAATGTCTGTATCTATACATGCACACATGCATCATCCTGATAGCAGCCAGGATCCAGACACTAGGCAGAGGTGCCTTGAGGTGCAACAACTGTGCTAACTGCTACCTACTCAAAGGACGGAGCTAGTGCTGAAGCAAGTGTCCTAACTCTTTACTGCATTTTCACAGAGGATATACAGAAAGGGGAAAATGAAACAAAACAGAGGAAACTACTAACCAGGAAGGGCAAATTTGTTCCCAGTTTCAGTCTGAGGTTCACCAACTCAGAAGCCTGCAGGGGCTGGGCAGGATGGGGACCAGGGTCAGCAGGAGAGCAGGCACCCCACCAGCAGGCTGTGGCCATAAGAGGCTGTACACCAGTGTTGTCCATTCATCAGGTTTTTTTTTAAAGAGAAGCCAGGCACATTTGTGTAACAATGTCCTGACTCTGAAATTCTGGTTGTAATGCTTTTGTACATGAAACAGGTTGTGAAAACCCATCTCAAGGCTGTAGTCTGGAACCTCTAGAGCAGGCAGGATAGAAGGTATCAGTGCTAAGAGCAAAGAAGTAAGGCACTAGGTTGGGAATGAGCACCAAGGTCCTACACGTAGTGCTCCCTTTGGAATGCTCTTCCCCACCAAAATCTACCTCCCAGACTCCAGCTTCCAAAGGCCACTCCTCACTTGAATCGCTCCCTGACTCCTCTGCCCACACACAGCTGTGCCCACAGCACCCACACGTAGACACATCTATCACTAGTCAGAACCTATTTCACATTAAGAGTAAACCTGCTCGCTAATTAAAATGTGAGCAACATGAGGGCTGTATCCTTACTGGGTTTGTACAACACGACAACCCTAGTGCACCTGCAGGTGATCAATCAGTCAATGTCATTTGTTTGCTCTTCATCCTTTCTAGGCTGCAGGATCCTTAGGATGCCAAGGTGATATATTTCTGCATCCTGCAACTGGCTGAGTGCTGAGTGTGTAAAAGTTATGCATTTCATGTCTTAAAGCATATTCATTAAGTGGCTACTGTTTGGCACTGTTACAGAAATTTAGGATCTCAATGAACAAAGGAGACAGAGATCTCTGCCTTCATCCCTGACGTGGCCTGCATTCCAGTCTGTGGGTTTAGTGATTGATGGGCGGGAGGCATGGTTAGGGGTTGAACCATGAACAAATTATAAAATATGTCAAAAAGTGATAAGCACTATGGAAAAGATAAGAAGCAGAATTAAGAGATGGAGAATAAAGGGACTGGGTGTGGGGAGCAGAGGCAGAAAAAATAGGGTGGTCAAGATAGGTATCATTGGGCAGGTGACATTTGAGCTGAGTCCTGAAGAAGACGAGGAATTTAGTTCATCGTTTATATGGGGAAAGAACATTCTAAGCAGAGGAAATAACTTATAGCAAAAGCCCAAGGGCCTGGGTGTCAGATGTGTTCAAGAAATGGCAAAGGAGGCCAGGCTGACCACCAAAGGGAGGAACAGGACAGAAGGCTGGGGGTGGGACAGGACAGACAGTAGAGAGCTTGGCAGGCCGTGCTGAAGTCTGGGAATGAATGAACATCAGCAGAATGAAGTGTCTTAGATAAGGGGAAAGGATGACTATAAAATAAAACCAAAGGACACATTCCAATTCAAATGCGGTGGACATGCTGGGGTTTGCTTCGGTTTTAGTGCTCACATATCCAAGCAGTGGTGATACAAATAAAACAAATAAAATGGAGTTATACTGGGGTTATGAAAATGAGAGCTGTGCCTGTGTGTGCGTCTGAGTGTGTGTGAGAGAGAGACAGAGAGAGCATGTGCCAGGTATTATGAGCATGAATTAATGTACAGGGATTAAATTTTAAAGATAGAAAGATAACTAGCACAGCAGCTGATGAGGGAAATATAACAGCAGGATTACTGACAAAAGTGGAAGAAAAGTTGTAAGAACTACAAATAGTAATATTAGAAATGGTTTTGGTGAATGAATTTGACTTTCTAGAGATCTAGGTGAATTTTCAGAACTTTCATTATATTTTAAAACATCATTTTGTCAATCATAATCAAACTATCAGAATATTTGCAACATCTTCAAAACATTTCTTTCATTAATATATTCTATATTACAGAAAGAGACCCCCTAAGTAAACATTTTTCCCATTTTCCTTAATTTTTTTTTTCAATATACAACACAGGGTGCTTGTTAAGCAACATCTCTGATTTGGCTGGAAAATAGCAGCCAGTTTATTTCTACAACAGCAGAGGTTCTTAACCTGGTTTTCACTGGCAAGTTCTGAAATGTCTGTGAGGCCCTCAATTGCATGTACAATTTTCTATATATGGGAATTTTTCCTGGAAAAGAGTCTAGTTTTCAGAGTTTAAAATTAAAAAAGATGAAGTTTCAAGGCATTAGAAATCTACTAAAATGATATTTAACAGTTGGGTTTCTTAAGATGGCTCCAAAATGCCCTATTTTTGTCATGATCTAGACTAAACCAACACCTATAGTAACAAATGGAAGTAATAAGCAGAGGTAGTTATTTACATAATTCAAAACAAAGACAAAATTACCTGCCAGATGTGTCTGAACAAGGTAGGCATTAATGCGATTTGCTTTGAATTAGATAATTATCCCATTTGCAGCATCTGTGATTAGAGACAATTTTAAAGGTAAAATAAAAATTCCTTTTCCTATAAAGTACTTACGGTTGCATTTAATTTCTGAGATTTGCTTTCACAGTGCTTTTTCTTTGCTTTCACCTGTATATTTCCAAATAATCTGCTTCCACATAAAATATTAATGCCAGAATATCTGAGCTCCTTAAGTAGGCAGAGCTGGATCAAACTTATTCCATTTGTATTTTCTCTGGCAAATGAAAAAACCAAAGTAACTCGGAAAGGACAACTGAGCTATCAGATCAATTCTTTAAAGAAAAAAAATCGGAAACATCTTAATTTATACTAGGATGGCTTAAAGACTGACTTCAACATTCACTCTCCAAAAAAGGCATTATTATGACAATATCTTCACTTCTTAATGGTCTAATTTGTATTTATTGTGTCTTTCCAATAATAAAAGTTAAATCAGTGCCAGGAAATCCCAACAGTACTCTAAATTCAAGGTCTTCTTGAAGGCTCACACTCCATAAGGCATTACAACCATCATCCCATTTTACAGAAGAGAAAAAGGTGGTATTTACTTATTCACACTCACACCACCAGTAATTAGGATTCAAAACCAGGACTCCAGAGCCCACATTTCTGCATTCCTCCTCAAATTCCAAAGCCACTTCACTGTACAATTCACAAGTAAAGAATTGTTCAGGTAATCCAAGTGAGAAGACGATACTTACCATGGAAACTGGATTTTTCAATTTGTGTTATTTATAAAGTGGCTTAACATTCCACTTTAAGTTTCTAACAATCATTCCAGGGGTGAAAAATTTGAGAAACTTAGTTTTAAACCTCATTTTGCTACTCAGTAAACTTTGAGGCATTCCATCAAATAAGGATTTTTTTCACATTTGAATTATATTTGTTATACATTATTTTACATGAAGGCATTTACATTTTCTAAGCCCTTTATTGCCTATGAAAGAACACGATATGGATGAAGTACCAAAGTATCTGTGTGAGTAATTCTCAACGCCACAGAGCTTTGTGCCTAAGGGTTACTGCTCAGCAATGCAGTCATACATGAAAGAGTAACCTAAGAATTTCAGAAACCTCCTTATCAGAATCAAACTTTATGTCAGAACTATGATTTTTTTTCCAAGTTGTGTTTTCTGAGGATTATTACACAAAAACCTATTTTTAGCCTACTATCCTTTAAATTTCAGCATCCAACAAATCTATACTCCAAATATAACAAGCATACAAAAACCTGTCTGTTTGAAAAAAAAAATTCAGTAGCTGTCTCAGATTGTTACTACACCACACAAAGATACTAGACCAAATCTGTAGAGGTCATATGATATCCGCTCCTAAAACATGCATTCCTTGTCATGTTCTAATTGAATCATCCACCATAAGAAGTCAAACTGAGGCATGATAAAATGCTAATTAAGCTGAAAATTAGGTCTGAAGAACAATGGAGAAAACAAACTTGAGCCCAATGTGGGCATCTCAGAAAAATCCTAAGGGCTGATGCTCTCAAATACAGTCTCAGTTGCTATCACAAGGGCAACTGCTAGTAACCCTAGGAGAACTGCATGGCTGGAAGTAGTTATGTAGCCACTTCCTATCAGCCCCACTTTCCCAAACTCTTTTTCTTACACTGAACAGGAACTATCTGATCAGCTTATTATGATTGCACATTTGGGACTACTGCACCACAAGCAGGTGATCAAAATGGAAAGAATGTGTGTTAAGGTTTGCTCCTTCACTCCTTTCGTATGAGCACTTAAAAGCGTGATTTGCTTATGCAATGAAACCACTCTGATCATCTTTTTTAGAACGCATCAGTTTCAATACTATTTTTTCACGCTTAAATCTCTACAAAATAAAAACAGATCTGACATAACCCAAGACTGTTTACCCTACTGATGAAAATCGCCACGATGGGCCACATTGTTTGCAGTGCCTAAAACATCATATTATACAAGGAGGACATTTTATCTACACCCAAATTGTTTACCCACATGGTAGGAACAAAACTAAAGAAGACAGACAACTCTACAGATTAACAAGATATTACCGTGTCAGGCAGAATTTGTAAGATGGCTCCCCGAATAGGTACTTCCCTGAACCCCCTAGAACCAATGAATATGATGAAACATCTCTCCTGTGAACAGGCTGTTATATGGCACAGTTGGAGCATGTCCTGAGGTAGTACATAATCTCTTTAAAAAGTCAAGAGTTTTCTCCCACTGGTAGCAGAAGGGGAATAGAGGAAGATTCTAAGTGAGGGAGCAGGCATCTCTGCTGGCTTAAAAAGGGGAAGGGACATTGACAAAGAAACAGCCACCTGAGTTCTATAACTTCAAGGAACTGAACTCTGTCTGAAACCTGAAAGATTATGAAGCAAATTCTTCCTTAAGACTTGATCGCAGCCTTAACTAATTAGAAAATATATATATGCCATATTCATCACAACATTGTGTACAATAGCCAAGATATGGAAGCAACTTGAGTTTCCATTGATAGATGTGAATGGATAAAGATGTCACTCATACACACACACACACACACACACACACACAATGGAATATTACTCAGCCATAAAAACTTACTATTTCCAACAGCATAAATGGACCTTGAGTCTATTGTGCTAAGTGAAATAAATCAAAGACAAATACTGCATGATTTGACTTATATGTGGAATCTAAGGAACAAAACAAAACAAACAAAACAAACCTTCAACTCACAGACACAGAAAACAAACAGATTGGCGGTTACCACAGGGGAGGAAGGTTGGGTGTGAGGGCATAAAATTGATAAAGGAGATCAGTAAATACAAACTTCTATATAATAAGCAATTCACAGGGATGTAAAGTACAGCATGGGGAATATGGTCAATAATATTTATTAAGTTTGTATGGTGACAAAGCGCACCTAGACTTACTGTAGTGATCATTTTGTAACATATACAAGTGTTGAATTACTACGTTGTACACCTGAAACAAACATACTTATGTTAATATTTCAAAAAAGTTATTAAATAGGTTCAAGTTTCTGGAATTAGATTCTGTTTGCTGAGATGTCTTTAACAAGAAATAAACAGTTAAAATGATAGAAATAACAGTGTATCACATTTTACTGAGTATGGTAATCATTCCACAGTATATCGAAGTCAAATCATTAGGCTGTATGCCTCAAACACTACTGTACGTTAATTACATCTCAATAAAATTAGAAGAAAGAAAGGAGTTTGGATATAACTCCTCTTTTGGTATATGCATTAATAATGACATAACAACCCTATTCCGAGGGTTTCCTGCATATCAGACTTTGAATAATGCACTTCACAGCAACTAACCTCATTTGATTCTCACGACTCTGCAAGGTAGGCATTACTATTCTCATTTTAAAATGGAACAAACTGAGACCTATTTAAGAAGGAAACACTATCACTTACATTATATCCTGTCTGGAGATACAGAACATGAATCCAGTCATGAAGAAATATCACACAAACCCAACCTGAGTGATATTCTCCACAACAATTAGCCTGAAGTCTTCAAAAAATGTCTGAGCCGTGAAAGAAAACAGGAAGCTAACAAGGATGTTCAGCTTAAAGCAGACCAAAGAGACACGACATTAATACAATACCCGATCCTAGGTGGGATTCCGAGCTGGAGGAATGAGTTCTTTAAAGGGCATTACTGGGACAACTTGCAAAATTGAAACGAGCTATAGATGAGATAAAATACCAATGTTAAATGTCTCAAATTTTGGTAACAAAGTAATTACATAGGAATATATCCTTATTCTTGGGAAACAAACATTGAGGCATTAGGGGCAAAGAGCATAATGTATTGAACTTACTCTCAAATAATTCACAAATAAATTATATATTACATAACACACATTTGTATCAATATATTAGGGAGAGAAGGTGATAAAACAAAACAGCAAAATGTCAAAAACTGGTGAATTTGGATAAATATATATGGCAGCTTTCTGTGTTAATCCTGCAACTTCTATGTGAATTTGAAATTATGCCACAGAAGTAACTCTGAAGGAAGTAGATATTTCAAACTTTACTCTTCGAGTAGAATCAGGTCTCATTATTATAAGTGAGTGAATACAGGTAATAAAATTTGGAGCTGCAAAATCGTTCATTTGTCTTTAAAAGCATCTTAGTTGAGCAGACATTAGTTTTGTTCTATTATGTAAATGAAATGCATTTTATCCAATATGAGAGTAGTAAAGAAAGCTTTACTGCTCCTAAAAAAAAAAAAAAAATACAGAGCCTACCAAGCACTTTAAATGTACTACTAATCATTTTCTAATGAACTTCTCATAAAATTGGGCTTATTTATGAGCTAATATTAAAATCAGCCATATCACTTATATTAATTCCGTGAACAAAGTTCTATCTATAGTCTTTCAGCAAGGTTCTTTATAGTCCATAAATATCAAATGGCATTTCCTTATTATGTATTTATGTAAACATTAATTTGAAATGTAAAATGATAACTTAAAATTCAGCGCAGATAAAAGAGAATAAGCAACAGAAGATCTTCATTTTAGTGCCCACTGATCTTCCAGTCCTTACGGACATGTTTTGCTTCTTTATACTTGTAGCAGGGTTTACTAATATTGCTAGACTGGAACATATTCTTTTCACTCTGGTTTAACACAAAATAAATCTACATCTAACTTCCTAGGCAATTTCACATCCATCCTAGAACTCTTTAGGCAAAACACTGGGTATGTATGTGCAACCACCGAAAAAATAGATTTTGTTCTGTACTTGCCTCTCATAAATTTTACCCTTGAGACTGTCAGAGAACCACTTTTGTAAAATAACTCAAAGTGGCAATTTTACATGAACCATTTCCTGACTAATCATTTTAAAGTAAAAGGTGTTAAACATGCAGACATGAAAGAAAACTTCCCAAACATTATTTAAGCCAAGAAAGAATTTCATAGAATATTATGAACTGGGCCTTTTCTAAGTTTTCTAGATCACATGATACTTTGTGTAGGTGTTGGTTTTTTGTGGTTTATTTTCGCTTTGCTTTGGTTTTTGAGTTTTTTAGTCAGTCAGCTATACAATATATTTCCTGAGCATCGAGGAATAAAAAGTAAATGCTCCATTTTAAAGTAACTATACTGGTGATTACTACACAAAAACCATTTAAAGAATTAACTACTGAAATGCAGCAAATTACTGTGAAGAATAATTTTGGTACCTACCTCAGAAGGAAAATGTATCACAAACAATCTCAAATTAGGTAAATTAGAATGAATTTATTTACACTTTATTATGAACAATTTCAAACATATTTGGAGCAAGAGAGAAAAACTAGAATGAGTGACAATGTGCTTGTCACCCAGTGTCAACAACAATTTCTGGCCAATCTCTTCTCATCCATGCCCTCCCACCCACTGAACTTTTGTGAATCAAATCTGGACTCCACATATTTTACCTGCAAATATTTGGCAGTCTCTAAAATGTAAGGGCTCTCTTGAACGTCATAACCACAATATCATTATCACTCTAAGATAACTAATTAATAACCATTAAATATGAGAAGAAAAAATTTTAAAGAACAAAGTATCTACTAAATCAGTGATTTAAGAAATATACTACATGTTACTGCTATGTGAGGGACTATGTAAGCACCATCAATATAAAAATGCTAATTGCCCCAAATGCTTAGGTCTTTTGGATATATGGGTAGACAGAAAATGAAAATGCTACACTAGAGGTAAGAATGTAGTGTTTCTTTGGAGGACAGAAGAAGAGTATCAAGCCCACCATGAGATAAAATTTAAAGAGCAGAGGAAAATTTAAATAAGTGACACCTCATGAGAAGAAAAAAATCAAGTGAAGTGCTAAGCTGGAGCTGCCTCATACCATCACTGAGAGCTGACTTTGCACATCTCTCCCAACTTCACATTCAGAGCCCATCATATTGGTAACTTGGTCACGGGTAGAGTGTTCGTACCACAGAGATCAGTAATCACCAGTGCTTATCTTTCCCTCTGGAGCTGGCTGTTAAACATTTATAAGCACAGTAACAGGTACATGAAAGGGCTTCCCAGGTAGAGAAATAACTTCTCCCAAGTCTCCGAGATAAGAAAGGACACAAAATGGCTGGTTCGTCAACAATACACAGTAGATTTGGTAACCCTTCCCTCAGATATCTCTGTGGCTCAGTCCATTATCTCCTTCAAATCTTTGCTCAAGTATCACTTTCTTACTGACTATCATGCTGACCACCCAACTTAAAATTACAAATATCCCAAGAAGAGGTGACCCAGAGGGCTGAGCAGGAAGACACTGAACTTACCTCCTCCCACAGACACATCAACATTAGAACTATTTACAGAGCAACTATCTATGAGAATGACCCGAAAAGATTTTCCATGACCAAAGACAAAAAAGGAACCACAACTACTAGGCAGGAGGGTGAAGATGTAGTAACAAAAACACTAATTGCAAAGATACAAGCACCTCAATGTTCACTGCAGCATTATTTATGGCAGACAAGATATAGAAGCAAACTAAGTGCCCGCTGACACATAAACAGACAAAGAAGATGTGGTATATACATACAATGAACTATTAGCCATTAAAATTATGAAATCTTGAAATTTGCAACATAGATGGATCTGAGAGTATCGTGCTAAGTGAATAAGTCAGACAAAGACAAATACCATGTGATCTATCTTATGTGGAATCTAAAATACAAGCAAACAAAATAAACACAGACTCAGATACAGAGAACAAACAGGTAGTTCCTAGAGGAAAGGGGGATGGGAGGTAAAATGGGTGAAGGTGGATTACAAGGTACAAACCACCAGTTATAAAATAAATCATCCACAGGGATGTAATATACAGCATAAGGAATATGGTCAATAATATTGTAATAAGTTTGTATGGGGACAGTTACCAGACTTATTGTGGTGATCATTTCATAATGTAGGCAAAGGTGAAATCACTGTGTAGTACACCTAAAACTAAAACAGTACTGTGCATCAACTATACTTCAATTTAAAACCATTGTAAGTGTCTCTTTACCCTACCATCCTATCTCCGTTACCCTGCTCTATGAAGAATGGTTTAGAAGGGGATGCTTATGCTCCAGGCGGGCATATTCTCCTGACCCTGAAGAGCCCTCCCTCTTTGGAAAGAGGCATAGCAAAGAAGGACCAGAATGGGAACAGCTAAAGCTCAAGGCAGAACAAGGAGCCTACCTGCCTGGCCAGGGTTATGGTGTTTATGATGTATTAGGATACGGTGAATAAAAAAAAAAAATCTAATAGCATAAGTTACAGGTAAAGAAAAGAACTGACTTTCAGTCAGAAAAGTGATATAAGAGAGAAAGAAAGAAATGTGAGAAAAACTGTGGAAATCGTTCATAAAATTTGGTGTCAAAATACAGAAGAAGGAGTGGTATGTCAGGGGGCGGGGCAAGGGTTGCAGAGGTTGTCCTTAACTTTCAAACCTGGGTGACTAGGGGAATGAAGGTGTTCTTAACAGAGTGACTGGTTTGAAGGAAAAACAACAAATTTGAGAAAGAAAGAAAAAATGCTAGTAAAGATTTCTCTGTCGTGGTTCTTGCTTGTAATAAATATATCCAACTCTGTTCTTAGGGGGGACCCAGAGATCCAAGATTCACTCTGAATCTTGAAAGGAATAATAAAAACTAAAATAGAAGATATCATCAATCACTTAAAAATTATTTCCCATTTTCACAAACATAGAGTCTTGCTACTTTAAATAGTCTTTGGCTAAGCAGCTCTTTTCAGGATATTTAGATATTGCTAGAAGGAGAAACAGAAAGATTTATATTCCAGTTCTTAAATGACTCACTCTACTTTAGCGAATGGGAAATTAATGAACTTTGTTGTGGCTGGTGACAGAATAATTTATCCAGCCTTCTTTTGAATAAAAATACCATAAAATTGAAATTAATAAAAATAAATATGGGCTAATGTAGTCTCATGTGTGTGACAGCTGGCTTATCCCCAGAGCTCATTAGGTGCACGCAGCAATGCGGAGAGCATATGGTACCAGATACTAGTATATGGATTGTGAACGTGGGAAGTTAAGATACAAAATAGCAACTGCTTATAGCAGCCAAGGTTCTAAAACTCATTATTTTCTATGACCTCAGATTGTGATTATTCTGGGGTAGGTCTAAAATGAAAGAAATTTACCTTTTATTTTCCCCTCATATATTAAAAATACATAATTATTTTTAAAATTCATGATTTTAAAATTCACAAATTTAACATCAGGCACATGCTTTACAATTTTTGCCTATTTGTGTTTTATAACACAAATTCAAAAGTCTTTAAAAAAAAAACAACTATTTCTCCAGGATAGCAAATCCATGTTTCTAAGTGGAAAATGTACATATGGATGGGGGTGGTAGAAAGCCTGTATTCTTCTTATGAAATGTTTGTGGAAAACGTTCCTTTCAAACCAACATGTTTCCCCATATGGAGAGCGGGTTTGCAACAAAGATGTTGTTAGGTAGGCAGTAAGAGAAGCAGTCGGCCATCTGGGTAGCAGGCAACTGTCATTCACTGATGCTGAGGTACCAACTAAGCTCAAACCCTCAGGAAGATTCTAGAAAACAGAAGCACAGCCATTACATCTTACAGAATAAGCTCTTAATATCCACAGATCTGGGCTATGGGATAGTTTTTTTTAAAAGGTTCTTCAGTCACTTAGAAAGAATAGTGTGGGGATAATCAGGTCCATTTGCTTTAAAATCATGTTCAATTAGTAATAGGAAACTAGGGCTGAAGCCAGGATGAAATCACAAGTATTTTTATAGTAAATGAGCCCCTATTATCTAAATCACGGAGATTGGCAGAGGACAAATGTATCAAGTATCTCAAGAGAGTATGAACTAGGAGAGAATAGAGAAAAAAACAGCTATATGCTTTTCTCCCATGTACTAGAGTACCTCACTTGGTAGGAAAGGGAGGCTATAATAAAAATGCATTCACTCCTGGGCATATATCTGGAGGGAACTCTAATTCAAAAAGACACATACACCCCACTGTTCACAGCAGCACTTCTCACAATAGCTAAGACATAGAAACAACCTAAATGTCCATCAAAAGATAATTGGATAAAGAAGTTGTGGTATTACTTATACAATGGAATACTACTCAGACATAAAAAATAAAATCCATTTGCAGCAACATGGATGAAACTGGAGATTGTCATTCAAAGTGAAGTAAGCCAGAAAGAGAAAGAAAAATACTGTATGATATCACTCATATGAGGAATCCAAAAAAGACGACAAATGAACTTATTTACAAAACAGAAACAGACTCACAGACATAGAAAACAAACCTATGGTTACTTCAGGGGAAGGGGTGGGAGGGATAAATTGGTAGTTCGAGATTTGAAGATACTACTATATATAAAATAGATAAACAAATTTATACTGTATAGCACAGAGAACTATATTCAATACCTAGTATTAGCCTATAATGAAAATAACTCAATCACTACGCTGTACACCAGAAATTAACACAGCATTATAAACTGACTATACTTGAATTAAAAAAAAAAAATGAAATTCCCAATTTTGAGAACTCCCTGGGAGGTTCATTCTGCTCCGAGCTGGTCACTGTTAACATGTAACTGCAGTATGGTCAGATGAAAAGACAACACATGATGGGACCAAAGAGACCCGGGTTTGAACCCCAGCTTCTCTGCTGACTAGCCGTTTAACTTTGTACACATTACTTAACCTCACTGAGCCTAAGCTTTCCCACATGTAGAATGGGGCTAATATTAATTACCATGAGAATGAAACAGAATAATGTATGTAAGAGTATTTTGCACAGTGCCTCAGAGGGCAGGAAGTTAGCCTGGTTTACCTTTAAACACTTCAGTGTCAAACAGTAAGCAATACATTTCTGCTAAGACAACAAACAAATTTAAGAGAACATGAAAATGCATGCTGTTTAAATTTAAAATCTTATAGTATATTATAGTTACATATATGTATACTGGCTTAACTTTTAATAAATAGTTTATCTTATATTTCCTAATGTGGAATATGAGGATCTCTGCTGCTTCAGATGACTTTAGGCAGTACAATAAACACTTTGTGTAAAATATATACTTTATGCATTATTTCTTTAATTAGTATTAAATTTATTTATCTAGATTTCTGAATCTGTATTTTCAACTATGTTATTGTTCAGAAAAAGGCTGAAGCAGGGAATTACCTCATCAGCCTGGAAATGCTAACATCCTTTTGGAGAAGGCAAGGGCCCTCCCCCACCCCTAGGTAACCACTAATTTGCTCTGTTACTACAGATTAGTTGATATTTTCTAGATTTTATATAAATTGATCCACACAGTACATATTCTTTACTTGACTTATTTCACTCATCATAATTATTCTGATATTCATCTATGTTGTTGAGTGTTGGGTATCAATATTTATTCATTTTATTGCTCAAAAGTATTTCATGGTATGCATACATGATGATTTGTTTATCTGTTCATCTGCTGATACACATTTGGGTTGTTTCAAATTTGGGGTATCACAAATAAAGCTGTCATGGACATTTGTGGACAAGTCTCTGTATGGACAGAAGCTTTCAGGTTTCTTTTAAATACCCACTGATGGATGAATCACAAGCCAGGGAATATGTTTAACTTTTTAAGAAGCTACCAGACTGTTTTAAAAAGTGGTTGTTTCATTTTCATCCCTTCCCCATCCCAGCAGTGTATGAAAGTTCACTTGCTCCACATTGTCTCCAACATTTGGTACAATCAATCTTCTAAATTTCAGATATTCTAACGGACATTGTGGTTTTAATCTGCATTATCCTAATGATAAGTTATGGTGAGCCAATTTTCATGTGTTTATTTGTGGTCAACTTCTCTTTTTCAGTGAAATATCTGCTCAGGTCACTTGCCCATTTAAAAATTGGGTTTTCTAATTACTGAGTTTTGAGAGTTCTTTATATAGTTTGGAATCAAGCCTTTTTCAGATATATATTTTGCAAATATTTTATTTCAATCTGTGAGAAAATATTTTCCTACTCTTAATAATGTTTTTCAATGAACAGAAATTCTCAATTTTAATAAAGTCTTTTTTTCCTTTTATGGATCATGTTTTGGTATTTTATATATATACACGTATATATAATTATACATATATGAAAATCTCTGCCAAACCAAAGTTCACAAAACTTATCTCTTATTTTCTAAGGATTTTATAGTTTGGGTTTCACATTTAGGTCTATGATACATTTTAAGCTAATTTTTGTATATGATGCAAGGTATAAGGTTTTCTTTTTTAATTTAATGGATGTTCAATTGTTTCCACATCATTCATAGAAAATTCTGACCTTTCTTAACTGAACTGTCTTTGAATTGCTGTTGAAAAATCAACTGACAAATGTTATGGACTGAACTGCGTGTCCCCCTCAGTTGTGTGACTTGTGTGAAGCCCTATCCTCTGATATGATGGTTTTTTTAGAGATGCAGTCTTTGGGAGATACCTAGGTTTAGATGAAGTCATATGGGTGGGGACCTTTTAATGCGATGAGTGTTCTTATATTAAGAGACATCAGAGAGTTTGTACTCTCTCTCCATGTGCTCAGGGCCATATGAGCACACGGCAATAAGGGAGCCATCTATATGACAGGAAGTGAGTCCTCACCAGAACCCAACCGTGTTGGCATCCTGATCTCAGACTTCCAATCTCCAGAACGGTGAAAAAATAAACTTCAGTTGTTTAAGCCACCCACTCCGTGATATTTAGTCATGGCAGCCTGCACTGACTAAGGTAGCAATATATGTGTGGTCGATTTTGGAACTCTTTATTCTGTTTCATAGATCTATTTGTCTAACCTGACGTAAGTACTACACTGCCTTAGTTACGGGGGCTCTAACATAAGTCTCAAGGTGTCGTAGGTTTGACTTTTTGAACTTGTTCTTCTTTTCAAAGTTCTTTTGTTTACTATAGGTCCCTTAAATTTCCATATGAATTTTGAGCTCTGTTTCTACAAGAAACTTGCTGGGATTCTGACTGGAATTGCACTGGATGTATAGATCAATCTGGGAGAACAATATTGAGTCTTATGTATGAAAGTAATGTAACACACACAGTATATCTCAACATTTCTCTCGGAAATGTTTTACATTTTTCATTGTACAGGTCATACGCATCTTTTATCAAATTTATCACTACTTCATAATTTTGAATGCTATTATAATGGCATTTTTTTCAAATTTAATAGTTGCTTGATTAAACTGTAAATACCTATAAGATTATTTATTGACATATCTGAACATGGTCCTGGGAAAGGGGTGGTGAACCTGAAACCCCTTAAATATTACCTGAACTGTCCTAAGTTTTCTTAGTTTTTGTTTTTTAATTGTCCTAGTGCCTGGAACATGGGTTAAGACAAACATAGCATATTTTTCAGAAAGATCTCCCACACTTATTTCATTGTGTGAATGAGGAACAAGGACACTGTGAAGCCAAATACAGCTGGAAATGCTTGTTTCATGTGGACACAGTCTTAATCAGAATATATTAGTAAATGTTACATCTAAAAATAATTTTTGGCAAGAATATTCAGTGGGCTTTAAAACATTTTTTTTTTCAGTCATCACAAGTAATTAGTGTAAGGACAATGAATATAACCAATCAAAATTTTTGTTGCCTGTCCAAAGTATGATTTATAACAAGTCATTTTTCTTCTACATTGTATGAAGGAAAAAATAATCATTTAGACACAGAAAGAATAAAAATGAGAGACACAAAGTACTAGCCAAGTTCATTAACAAGGAAATTAGCTTCAAATGAAACATTTGTATATTTGTTTAAAAAGATTTTCAAATTTACATTATATCTGCTTATCTGATGGCACCTGAGAGAAATTATGTATCTGACTGACATGTTGGAGAGTATCAATGAGGGACTGAATTGTTTTGTAAGTATCTCAATTTCCACCACTGAAATTACCTTATATTTAAGACAGCAGGGATGAAGAAAACATTTTATGGAAAAATACTAAGACTGTGATGTTT
This sequence comes from Vicugna pacos, assembly GCF_048564905.1. Classification (NCBI taxonomy): domain Eukaryota; kingdom Metazoa; phylum Chordata; class Mammalia; order Artiodactyla; family Camelidae; genus Vicugna; species Vicugna pacos. The sequence goes on from NC_132997.1 coordinate 65,271,726, forward strand.
TCCCAAACATCTACAACAATCTAATCCTTTTTATATAAATAATCATTTCTGTAAGCAGATCCAAAGCCTCACTTCAGAAGAAAAGTCCTCTCTTACAAATCCTCTAGCATTTAACAGAATTTTTTTTAAAACAACCAATTTGCTAATTTGAAACTAATGTATCTTGTTTCAGTTACTGATCAGTTACTGACAACTACAACAAGCTACGTCAACTACGCGTGATATATCTGAGCCTATAGTGCACACTAAAGCATTAACAAGATTATCAAGTAAATTCAAACAACAACAAAAAGTAGTTTTGTACAACTAACATATTCCAGGTGAAGGTGTTCTTTAGGGACGTCCAGAGAGCATGCATTCAGATTTCCTTGATTAAATTATCTTCAGTAGTGTGTGTAGGCTAGGCCAAAGGTGTTCCTATACTACTATTTGTAATTTAGGATGTGTGTGTGGGAGGGGGTTGTGTATATGTGGGAGGGGGTTGTGTATATGTGGCAGGGGAGGGGAGGAGGGGAAGTGTAATTATATTTTGTATGCAATATACTTTCTTTAAAACCAAGATACGACTCTCATAAATCTTCTGATGGGATCCTTGACCTCAAAGTTCAATGAGGTACCGTATCCTGGGCTTCTTTATGTTAAGATACAGGAGAGGACGTCCGTATCATGAGTCTAAGTGCCTACAGAGCAACAGGTCAGCTTCCACCTGCCTCCACCCTTGGGCGCTGTGCTGTGCTGGGCTTCCAGATTCTAACATCCCACTCGGAGCTTGTTTTAGGTTCAGTTATCCATCTATGCCAGGAGGAACTATAATCATAAAGACTATCCAAATGGCAAATACCTAATAGCAAAACACACCATGGGGATTATGATGACATAAAAGATCTCAGTAGGACTAAAACATCGATCATGAAGCAGGCATGTGGGTGATGAGACTGCAGTAATAATATGGGAGCAGATCTCACAGCAGGGAGTGCCACAGATAGCCGCTGAGAAGGAAAATGACATGAAGCTACTTGTTTTACAGAATGTTATGGGTTGAATTGTGTCCCCCCAAAGCTATTCAAAGTGCTACGCTTCAAAAACCTATGAATGTCACCTTACTTGGAAATAGGGTCTTTGCAGAGTTAAGAAGCTACTACATTGGACTAGGGTAGGCCCTAAATCCAGTGACTGGTATCCTTATATCGAGAGAGAGATTTTGATACAGACACACACGGAGGGGACAGCCATGTAAAGAAGACAGAAATTGGAATAATGAAGCTACTGGTCAAAGATGTCACAGATTGCCGGCAGCCTCCAGAAGTTAGGAGAGGGCCATAGGATAGATTCTTCCCTAGGGCTTTCAGAGGACACATGGCCATGGTGATGCTTTGATTTTGAACTTTTAGCCTCCAGAAGTATTAAAAATATTTTTTATTGTTTTCAACAAGGATCTACTGTATAGCACAAAGAACTATATTCAATTTCTTGCAATAAGCTATAATGGAAAAGAATCTGATAGTATACATGCATGTATAACAGAAACACTTTGCTGTACACTTGAAATTAATATTGTAAATCAACTGAACTTCAATAAAAATAAGATTAAAAAATAAAAATAATTTCTATTGTTTTTAAGACACTCAGTTTGTGGTAATTTACCATGAACACCCTAGAAACTGATACCGAGAAATTATCTTAATCTGTGTGATGGATGGGAGGGGAGCAAGACTGGACACAGAATATGACCAATCAGAAGGGCCTACAGTTTTCCAGGTGACAGAGCATGGTGGCACTAATCAGAATAGTACCAGTGAGGATGGAAAGACATTGGTGATATTGAGAGTTATTTAGAAAGTAGAATCAATAGGATTAGTTATCAGTGATTAGGGTATTTTAGGAAAGAAAAGAGTCAGGGATAATGTCCAAATGTCTGATTTGAGAAACACTTATTAAGATAGGAATCACTTGAAAAGGAAGAGATTTGGTTGGGGGCAGAGAGAAAATTTAGCTTTGTCTTCATATCATTTGGGGTAACTAAGTGATGTCTAAGTGGATTTGCCTCATTGGAAACTGGGTCTGGAGCTCAGGAAAAAGTTTTGGGATGGAGATAGAGATAAAATAAAGTTGCTATAACACTTCGTGATTCTCCCATAATATCACTTAGCGCACTATTTTAATTACCTGTTTACCTGTAAATCCTCAACAAGCGCAAGCTGACACCAGAGAATTGAGAGAACTTCTTTTGATGAACACTGCTCTCCCTAACAGGCCAACATCAGATGTCCCTACTTGTTCCATCTTATGGTGTAGGAGTGATACTAACAAAGCGATTCTGACTCTTCCCAGTCAGTTGTGCAAAAAGAAGTTGGCCCAAAGTATTGGCAGCTTTTTGGCTTTGGATCTTAGCCACAAATCCAGGACAACAGGGGGAAATGTAACATTCTGTTACATTTAACATAGATAATCCATTATAATCCTCATAAGAATATTCTTCACTAAAAACCATATTATAATCCTCACTAAAAAACAGAACAAATGAAAAACCCTAAAAGTCTCAGGTGCAGAGAATCAAGAGGGGTCCTAAGGTTAGAGAAATGAGCTAGAGCTGGACAAGAGGGCTCACAAGGGGCAGGTGAAGAAGTCTGGCTACGGCCCTATCAAGATGGCAACTGGGACCAAGTCCCTTATAAGTCCTGGATTATTTCTTCACACAGAACACAAGCTTTAGAAATAACTCTCTACATTGTCCTGGGTAAACGTCAAGGAGATTTTCCCTGAGGGACATAGAAAATGATGTCTTGCAACTGGGAGATCGAAAGCCTTTCTACCCCATCTAAATGGTGCAGGGACAGGATGATGATCATGGGAGGGAGGGAAAGGACTTGGCAGAGGACCCAAGAGAAGCTTGAACTCTTATTTATAGTATTTTATTTCCATATAAATAAATGAATAATAATCAGATTCAAATATTGCAAAATATTAAAATGCTGTATCCAGTGTTTGTTATATGATTTCATGTGCTACTGTTTTATTAATTCAAACAAAGGAGGTTAACACACGTTAGTTAACTTGCCCAAGCTCGTAGTCCATGTGGGGAGAATCTAGGGAAACACAGACTTCTAGTACCAAAGTCTGTTAAACTGACTTGGCTTTCATTTTTGCATTAACCAGGAAGGGCCTGGCACATGGCCTAGGTGTTCAGAACGATAGGCAACAGCTGGGATAGTTCCTGGAGGGTGGGGCCCCTGCTAATAGAGGTCCGCTATCAAATGTCACCACTTAATAGGGTGTCCCAGGGCTGCACTTGGCATCCAAGGGTCTGTTCCAGTTGTAAAGAGGACAAATCTCAAGAGAAGCAGAGGTTGCAACCTTAGGAAATTTAAGAGATCATCTACTTCAACTGGCTCAGTTTACAAATTCAGAAACACCCAGAGAGATCAACCGGCTTGCTCAGTGAGTGGATGGTTCAAAATTGAATTCCATATCAATTATACCAAATGCTCTAAACTTTAGAAGTCAAGAAGTAGCAGAACATTCCTGGAAATGGGGACGGTAATGATAATAAAAATTAAAATAAAAATAAAAATAAAAATAAAAATAAAAATAAAAATTATGGTCATGGTGATAATAGTAGCTAACTTTTTTGAGCACTAATCTAAATTCTAGGTACTCACCCAAATGCTTTATGAATATTCCCTTGATTATTCCTCAAGACAACCCAAAAAGGTAGGTACAACCATCACCTCCATTTCAGATCAAAGGAGAGCCTCTCAGGGTCTCATAATTTGTAAATTTCAGAGTGGTTGCTAACCTAGGCAGTCTGACTTCTAAGCTGGAACTCTTAACCATACACTACGCTCAAGACTCAAACATTAGGGGAAAGGGCAGGACAGTGGTCTGCAAGTCGGGGCTCAATCCCATCTCTCCCAGGTTCAACTTGGACTTAAAATTTCTCACAACTATAGATGCAAACTATGTGTTTGGCTTAGAATTTGACATCATCTGATGCCAATGTGAATTCTGTATGGTTTCACTGCAGGTAGAGATCTTGAAGCAATGATATGTCAAAACGTAGATGGATTAATTCATAAATTCTTGGACTTAACCTGACAAATTCTCCTAAACACAAGTTTAGTTTTCATTTATATAAAGGAGTACTTCTGAAAAGAGTAAAATGTTTCGTCCTCTTTCTGCTGTGGAAAAACCATTATCACAGCAAAAATAATGCTTAAGCCAAACAATACTGAATAATTTGTTTCATGTCAACCAAAAAAGAGAAAGCAATAATTGAACCAAATTTTTCTAGTAATGAGATGCTATTGGTTAGTGAATTATTACAATGAAGATTACAGGATAGCTAACTGTATGTCTCCAACCAACAAGGAAACAAAACTTGCTAATTCTAGAGGCAGAACTTCATGGTGGAGTTCTGGAGTTGGGTTACTGAGGTCACATCTCAGCTTTGTCATTCAATGATCTACTGTGTGTTTAACCAATACTAGTACTAGGCACTCTCAAATTCTAAAAAAAATGGTCAAGGTTTAATTTCAATATTATCATTTTATCAATATAATGATCTGCTGAACATCCTCAGGAAAACAAAACAAAAATCCCCAGTATCTATAAATTTTATATGTGAGAGAACAATCTGAAATGCTGTGTTATGTACACCCAGGGAATGCCAACTATAAAATCTGCCTTCCAAGGATAAAAATCCTAAGGTTTTCAAAGAATTATAGCTGTTACTCAAAAGGACATACACAGTTGCTCAAGAAGACTTTATAACCTAAAGTTACATAACTTTTAAAGTTATTTGGAGGGAAACAAGTAAAACAAATCAATCTGATTTGTGTAAAGTTGGAATTTGGGGAGTAAACGTGGAAATTCAAAGATCAAAAAAGAACATAGAAACTCAGAGTAAAAAACAGGTTACAGACATAGAACATCAAAACATTAAAATGTCAAAAAATAATCAAAAGGAAATGGTAAGAAGGGTAAAACTACCAGGCTTCCCTAACAGGAATCTAGTTATGTAGTTTAAAGAGGCATATCATTGATAGAAATCATGAAATGGCAACTCACAGGTCAAATCCTTTGTAGAAATGTGTTGTTTGCTTGCAGAGCTGTCTTTCTTTTTTTTTAAATCAAGCTACAAAAGCATATATATTTTTTCAAAACTCACTTTTTCTGCTTTTCTTTAAAAACTGAAAAAGCACAGCAATGAGTTGGAGCTCTGTAATTGCCGTCCGCATTGCATAAGACTTTGTAGTTTGCCACCAGTTTCACTGGCCTTATTTTCACCTGTTTTCATTACCTGCCTGCCCTCTATAGTCAAGTGAGTTCGTAAATCCTTATCCACCACCAAATTCCAGTAGTGAAAGTGATCAGTGGCAGAAAGCATTGCCAGACTGGGCATCGTTACGGAGGTTCATTTGTTCACTCATTCATTCAACAAACACATTCTAAGTATCTAAAAAGTGCCAGATGCTGAGCTCAAATCAAATACAAGTACTTGGGATTTCTTTTCATTGAGGTAATAGTCCATCACAGACCTAAATGTTGTACGAAGATGTGTACAATAGAGTTTAGGACAAAACATTGGTGAATTTTAGGAAATGAAATGAGAAATTCTAAAGAATGTTAACAATTTCAAGGGTCTCAAAAGATGGGGATTTTAAAGAAGAAAAGGTGTGGTCAGCCGTGTAAAACCATAGCTGAGAAGTGAAGTCAAATGAAGACAGAAAAAAAAGACTATTCTTTGCAGTAAATAGCAAATTCCTGGTGACACTTAAGAGGGCATACATAGAGTAGGCTGATAAAGCCAGGTTGAGCGGTGAGAAAGTAAGAGTAAGTGGCATAAAGAAGAAAGAGAAATGGGGGTATGACGGGGATAAGGTGTGGTGGGAAATGGTGGGAGTGGGGTGAAGAGGCCTGAATATATGCAAAAGAGTTTTGGAACCAGACAGTCCACAGAAATAACCATATACTAAAATGAATTCAGTCTAGAGGGAATATCATTAACTTAAATTTCAGTATAAAAGCAAAATTTGGTAACTTTTCTGTAAACCATATCCCCAAATTCACTTCATGAGACATTCTGGGAAGGTGTTTTCACTGTAAAACTTTCTACAATTAGCACCAAAATTCAGTGACATTAAGCTACAAAAGAAAACCTATCAATTCTCAATTATGTTTTATGTGTTGGTGTTCCACTTGTGATCTCAGTCAAAGATGACTGAAATGTTTAAGGGCTCTGCTGGAAATGAAGTTTCTACAGAGGCATCTAATCTTGGACCAATGATCAGGTGATTTTATTCTCTAGAATCCTCTACATTTATAACAGGTGAAAGAATGGTAAAGTACAAAGGGTTCCTTTTAGTGCAGTTTATACTAGGAAGATGATGTCTATTGCATTCTTTTATGCAGCCACATTGAACGTGGTATTTCCTCCAGCTTTGCCACTGGAAATATTTAGCAGCAAGTACTTGTTCATTAAATAAAGGTGAAATTAACCAAGTTAAAGAAAAAAGGTCAGTCAAATGCATTTAGCTCTGAATTTTCATAAAGTAATGTGGCCTGAGTAACATGACCTTTCAGGATCTCTCTTTCATTTCTGTAGTTATGAAACGGTAAGAAAGAAAATAAAATCTGCCAACTGATTGTGGTTTTAAAAATTAAAACTCTCCAAACTATTTCCTCATAATACTTTTTAGCAAAATCTTTACGTTATTTTTTAAGTGAAGGCATAATTTGAAATGGAAGCAAAACAGACTGTTCCACATATTTTAGAAATAAATTATGTCCTATTTGCTGTCTTTCTAGTATACACTCCTGTACCTGGCATTTGATACAAAAATAAATGTTTATTGGTTATTCGCTATTCAGTTGGCTTACATATACAGCACTGAACTTTGAAAAGCCTCATCCATATGGATAACTTAGATAGTTACTTACTGGAAAACAAAAGTGAAATATCCAAATATATTAGTCATATTTGCCATGCATTCTGTAAAATGCATGATACAAAGTCAATTGGGTTTTTCTTCATTAGTATATGGGAAGAAATCCCAAACACTTGCCTCTTGAGGTCTTAGTTTACAAGCATAATGTCAGTGATTTTGCAGTAACACCTCAATGAGTCCAGCCTTCAGAGCCGGTTCACAGTGAATCCGGACCTACTTTACCTTCACTTCCACCTCCTCCTTCACCTCCACTACCACAGCGATGACAACCACCACCCAGAGGTGACTCCCAGAAAGGCTTCATTACATTGTGATCTGTTGTTTGTACAATCAGGTTTTGGGAATCTAAAAAATCTCAACCAATTATCTTCCTATGATTCTGAATAAAATTTTTGTACAAAATGAGCTTAGTAGAGACTTCTCTTTTAAAGTCTTTGCAGAGGTTGCAATTAAAGAATACAAAGCTGAGAAAATTTCCTATTAATACAGAAATGATTTATTACAGAAGTAAAGCAGATACTAATAAATATAAAATAAACAAGTTTATACTGTGTAGCACAGGGAACTATATTATCTTGTAGTACCTTATGGTGAAAAATATAAAAACGAATATATGCATGCTCATGTATGACTGAAGCATTATGCTGTACTCGAGAAATAGACACAACATTGTAAACTGACTATACATATACACATATACGCACGCACGCACGCACGCACAGAGTTAACCAGTCAATTCCACAGCCTATCCAAAGAGTCTCCAAGTCCAGCTGGTAGTAAGAATGGTCATCAAGGGTCTGTGTCTGTGTCTGATGGTGGAATAAGCACTAAATAACCTATTTTGCTAGAAGCGCAATATTTACGACAGAGATATATGTAACACCACCAAAAATTTTGTAAAATGGGATCTACTTACCCCTGCAAGGCTTTCTCTCCAAACCAGTCTCCTTTTCCTAAAGTTCTAAGAAAGACCGGGTCTTCACTTGGTGAGTCTTCACGAGTGACATTTACCTAGATAGAGAAACAATGAAAGTCTATTTCCACTGCCAACACACTGGATGATCAAATAAATACTAGTTAATGATGCTAATTCTATTTTTTAACTTATTTTTAAGAAGAAAAAGAGTACAGTACCACTGAAGAGGCCAAAGAATAATAGCACAAATGCCCATGCAGCCCAAGAAATAATCTCCAAATACTTTGCTGTACTTTCAAGTTGTCAACAAATAACATTTAGAAATTTGAATTTCACTCAAATCCCCATCTCTAGTCTCATTTCCTACCTCCTATGAGGCCATCACTATGACGAATTTAATGAGCATTCCTCCCATCTTTTTTACAGGTTTATATGAATGCGTTTTTAAAATACATGAATAGCATAATACAGTATGTATCATTCTGAGACTTACGCTTTTCTCTTAACATTGTTTTAATTATTTATTCCAAGCTATTATATACAAATCTAGTCCATACATTTTAAGACTTTACTGTCTTCTTCTAATCTGTTATTTACTTATTTACTTCTTTGTAGATGGATGTTTATATTGTCTCCATTTCTTGGCTTCACTTAACATCATTCTATACACCTAGACATGCACATCCCCGTTCCTCTAGGACATGCCTATCCCTTTGCTAAGAAGAATCCAGCCTTCATTCAAAGGCCACAATGTCATGAAGCCTTCCCACAGGCCTCTACTTGACTTTCATCCTCGTGATCTGTATGCTTCATTCAGCAAGATTATTTTTTGAAGATATATAAATTACACCTATGTCTTTTTTACCATAATAAATAGTATGCTCTTGTAAGAAATGGGTATTTCTTTGGCATTCTCTATAATTTCTAATAGGTTCTTAATAAGGAGCTATAAATTTCATGAACAAAAAATCTTCATTACTAACATGGTATCTCTGCCCACATAGGAATTGGGGGTTGGGTGATAGTCAGTGGAAAGCAAGTAACAATGTATTTGTTGCATAAATAAAGACATAAATACAGTAATTGTTCATTTTTGTTAATTCATTTCCTTCTAAAGCTCTGCAAACATTTGTAATACTGGCTACATATCATCCAGGAAGGTTAAGCAGTTAAAATTCACCTACCTGGAAAACGTAATGAAATAGAAAAACTAATTTCTTAAGACAATGCCAGACACTTAAACACATTTAAAAATACTATCCCTCAGGTTTCTGAATTTAGAGATTGATGTCAAAGACTAAAATTTTTATAAGCATTAAGAAGGTCTGTACAAGGTGGAGGGAATTCAATTATTATTCTTCACCGATCCATTTGATTATTCCTCCACACAGTATTGCAAAACCATAGAAATGCAGTTTTTAAAACCACTGAGTTACATCAGAGAGATGCTTATTGGCATACAGATGAGGCTTTTACAGATGCAAATGGAAATGCACTCACATAGTGATTCTCAAACTTAATTGTGTGGGGGGAGACTATGTAGGGGTGTGTCTTGTTTAAAATAAAGGTTACTGAACTCTTATTCCTGAGGTTCTGACTGAGTGGGTTTTGGAAATATGCATTTCAAAAGAGTCATGTGGGTGATTGAGATGCAAATGCGGTACAGCCCAATCTGACAAACACTGATACACCGTTTTATCTCTGAACTTCAGTTTTCTCAACTGCACAATGAGGCAACTCAACGAAATTATTGGTCCTCCTGGATGTTAAAAAAAAAAGTCATGGGCTAAAGTGTAATAAACTACAAATTAAGCTCATTAATTCAAATTAGATAGTAAGAATACATTATATAACTGTACTTTGCCATTTGGTTAACAACAAAAAAAAATTAGAAATCCAAAATGGCAGATTTATGCAAGCCATGGAGAAATGGTGGTGGGTTTTGAAATGTTCTTTAAAATTATGTTACTGAAATGGAGTGATCAAGACAAAAAAAAATGGTCCACCTACAGAATGAAGCATTTTCTGCTTACATAATAAATGTGAGGAAAAATGTATCTCCAAAATCTATCTCCTATAATTTATGTATATGAAAAAAACAAGCAACTCAAAGAGCAAGAATCAAAATTTTCCTTTAAAGTTATAATATCCACAGGTTTTCTTTGTATATATCATTCTAAATATGCACAGACACCATTCATGGACATTTGCATGGGAAAAAATTTTAAGGTAGAGAAAGTTAAACATACAGAGATAGCCTCTCTAACTTTAACCTGCACCCATATTCTTTCCACCTAAACCACAAGGTACTTTATGGTCCACAATGCTGCAGAAGGGAACTAGCTACGGAGCCTTAAAGATAGTATTTGCTCTGAACATTTATTATCCCACCACCTTGGGTGGGATAACATGAGGTTATCTCATATGTGTATATTTGTGTGCTATGTGTGAATTAAATGAGAGAAAAATCAATGAAAAGCATCCTCTTAATTTTAAGTGTCCCCCAAAGTTGGCTCCTTTTTCCCTTATTTTCCCCTTTATTCCATTTCTCTTCCTTCTACTTCAGAAATTCCATGCATTTCATTATGATTATCCCATATCACTACTATTGCTCTTATTGCCATAAAATGCTCTTTAGAGTATTAACCACTTTTAGTTCTAGATAAACAGGAGAACGTGTGTATTTTTATGATCCTTCTACTTATCTATATATTAATTTTCTATAAAATATATGCATGATCTTGTAATTTAAAATTTTGGAACTATTTTTAAATTTTGTATACATAATTTTTTAAATTAAGAATCAAAATAGAAATTAGATATTTTAAATAGAACACAAAATTTATCTTTGATATCAAAATTTTCAATAAACAATATCAATGTGCTCAACCAACATGTTTATCCAAGAACAATTCAAAAGCAAAATGAAATGTTTTAGTACAGATTCAACAGGTTTTATAAACAAAGCAATGTTTGTTGTAAAGAAATATGGAAATTACAGATCTGTGGGCAAACCCAGCTGGAAAATAGGGTTAGATATGCATTTTTCTACCTAAGTGATCAATAGATTATAAAAATGAAGAGTCCCCAAATCGAAGCAGCTCTTTTCAAACAGAGTTCTGCACATATTGCTCAGAAACTGGTCCTGTTATTCCAAAACCAAAATGCTTCCTAATGCAGAAAAACACTTTTAGGAACTGTATCTGATAGTTTGGGGCATGTACAGGGGAAGGATTTTTCCTGAGCTTGAAGTTTGTATGCATCCTTTGAGTCATTAGCTACATTCATGTCCGTAAGACCTATGATACCCATGAGTCTGATTTGACAACTGAACCTTTTATGTAAACACAGGAATGAATTAGAATCTCTCTCATCATGTGTTCTACTTCCTTCCCCCAACACCTATGATGTTCATGTTCAAGATTCCCTTTCTAGTGCTACTAATTTCGTGTGTGTGCACATGCACTTCACTACATGCAAAAATGCCACATATTAGCCTAGTTTTAAACTTTATATAAATAATATATCACACTTATTCTTCAACTTGTTTCTTTTGATTAGCATTGTATTTGAGATTCATTCAGTTCATCCATGTTAATATATGTAGCTGTACTTCATTTCTCATTTGTATATTACCCCATTATATGAATATATTTTATTAATGACTCTGTATATGTAAATGTGGATTTCTTCCAGGTTTATTTTTGTTATATTTTAGCTTTGCTGTGCTATTAACAACATTAATTATAAACATTTCTGCATGTTTTGTGGTGTCCATGTGGTGTTTCGCTAGGATCAACACTTATGAAAGAAGAATAAGGTAATGAAGTATATGCATCTTCAATTTCACTAAGTATTGACTCAGTCTTGGTATAAAGAGGTTATACCAACTTACATTTCTACCATCAGTGAATGAAAGTTCATATCGTCTATATTGTCATCAACACTCGATACTGTCAGACTTTAATTTTTGCCAATAAGGTAGGTATCAGATGGCATTTCTCTGATTATTAATAAAGGGAGAGCATTTTTCATATTATTTCATTTTATTTTGTGGGCCAGCTGTATTTCTTTTTTGTAATGTGTCTGATGATGTTTGCCTATTTTTCTATTGAATTGACTGTCATTTTTAATTGATTCATAAGACTGTAGTTTATCTTTTTCCTGTTTTTATGATGTCTTGCCTGAGTTATTAATTGTAATATAATTGTACTTAACCACATTATCCCTTATTGTTTATACTTTAAAATTCTCATTTAAGAAATTCTTTTCTATCCTAGCATGACAGAAGTATTCTCCTAACTGTCCCTGATTTTTTAAATATGTTTTTCTTTTACATTTAGGTGTGGAATTGACCTTTTTGTACAGTGTGAGGTCAGGAACCAACTTCATGCATTTCCCTATAGATAACCAGTGATTTTGGTATCTGCACTGCCCATCCTGACCTAAACCAAGTACCACAGATCATGAATCTTTACCTGAGCTTGCTATTCTCTTATTCTGATATATTAGGAGAATTAAGACCCATTTTTCTTTATTACTTTAACCTTATAAGTCTTTCTATCTAATAAATTAATTCTACCCAATTTACTATTCTTCCCTTCAAATGTTTTAGCCTTGTTGGTCTTCTGCTCTCCATTCTAGTGTCTTTAAATGAAATTTTCTTCTTAAACAACTTGAACATTTTTTGTTATATTCCTAAATACTTGATTTTAGAAATGATTTTAATTATACATTTTAGTTTTACTTTTAACTGAATTTACTGGTGTTTAGAAATATATGCAGTTTTTTAAATGATCATATAGTAAAATTGAACTTTTTTCTTATTTTGGAAGACAGTTCTATGAATTTAATGTATAGATTTCTCTAACTTCCATCATATTCAGATATAGAACAATTCCATCACCTCAAGAAATTCCTTCATACTATATGTTTATAGTCACATCCTACTCCAAGTCTTACCCCTAGAAACCAATGGTCTCTTCTGTATCATATTAGTTTTATCTTTCTGATAATATCATGTACATGGAATAATAAAATATTTAACCTTTTCAGACTGGCTTTTTTTTTTTTTAACTTATAATGCCTTTGAGATTCACCCAAGTTATTACATGACATAAAAGTTAATTCTTTCTATTGAATAAATGTGGTACAGTTTGTTTATCTATTTATCCACTGAAGGGCATTTCTAATTTGGGGCAATTATGAATAGAATGGCTATAAATATTGATGCATTTTTTTTGTTTGAACTTTGTTTTCATTTTTCTAGAATAAATACCAAGAAGTACAAATACTAGGTCATATAGTAAATACTTCACTCTATAAACTGCCAAAATGTTTTTCAGAATAGCTTTACCACTTTGCATTCCCACCAGCAAAGCATGACAGTTCCAGTTGCTCTGCTGCCTCATCAGCACTTGGTATTGTCAACGTATTTTTTTTTTCATTTTAGCCATTTTTTTTAGGCATGCAATCATTTCTCAGGGTTTTAAGTTGCAATTCCATAATAACTAATGATTAATTAAACATCTTTTCATGTACATATCTGCCATTCTTATATCTACTTTGTGAAGTGTCTAGTCAAACTCCTCATCCTTTTTTTAAATCTTGATAGTTTTTAAAAAATTGGTATCTGGATTGTTTTTAATATATAAGTCCTTTGCTAGAAGTGTGATTTCCAAGCATCTCCTCCAGTTTGAAGTTTTTTTTCATCCTTTTAATGTCTTTTACAAAAAAAAAGTTTATAATTTTGATAAAGCCCAATTTATCTTTTGATAATGAATTGTGCTTTTGGTGTCATTTCTAGGAACTTTTGACATAAGTCATGAAGATTTTCTTCTAAAAGTTTTATAGTTTTACATTTTATCTTTTAATCTATTATCAATTACTATTTAACTGTTATATAAGGTAAGAGTTTAGGTGAAGAGTTGCTTTTTTGCTTATAGATAACCAATTGTTTCAACACTATTTGCTGTCCTTTCTCTACTGACTGCTTTTACTCATTAATGGCTCTTTCACTCTTAATTATGACATAAGTTGTAGGCACTTTGTAGATATCATTTAGTAATTTGAGGAATTTCTTTTATATTCCCAGTTTGTTGAGTTTTTCTTGTGAAGGATGGTCCAATTTCTCAAATGTTTTCATGCATCAATTGACATATAATTTTTCTTCTATTAACATCGTAGATATACTGACTGATTCAGCTTTTTCAAAATTTAATTTAAAGTATCTAGTTCTGCAATGTTCAATGTCAACATTAGTTGCACTTAGCTTATTTAGCTATTGTAATGTGGCTACTGCTACTAAGAAGCTGAATATTTTGTTTAACTTAATTAATTTTATTTAGATAGCAAATGGGACTAATGGCTTCTGTGTTGGCTTGTGAAGATACAGAATAGTTTCATTAACAAAGGAAAAAGTACTGAACAATGCTAATGTAGCTAAGCTCATATTAATTTTAATTATTTATCTACATAAAAAACCTCAGAAGAAACTAAAATCATACCATCTATAAATAATTACTGTTTTATTCCCTCATTTCCGAACATATCTTTTTCTTGACTTACTGCAGTGAGTGGAGTGTTTAGTTCTACACTGAATAGAAGTGGGGAATAATGTGCATCTTTGTATTTGATCTAAAATGAAATGCTTCTCATATTTCACCCTGACACATACATATATGTATACACATGCATATCCATACACAAATAAAATTCCATAAGAGAACACTTTCCATGTTCAGTAACACTGAACATTGTGTTAAGCCAACTTGTTTAACCAACATGCTTAAGCATTTGTTAATTCTAAGCAAAGCCATGTGGTTTTAAGTGGCATTTAGTGAACAAGAATTTTTGACTCACAATTTTGCTAGCGGTAGCATACAAAGTATATTGAATAGAATCAGAAAATCAAAATGCATTTGCATTATTATCAAAACTCTGAAATTTTGTTTACCAATCTTATTCAATTTTGGTTCAACTTATTTATGGAGAGAGTGTATTTTTTGATGGAACACAATTCCAGGGCCATATGCATGAGGTTTTACCAGAGCTATTTTTCATGCTCAATTGTGAATCCATTGGTGCTTTGTAGTTCAATGTTGGAGGGGAACAAATCATGTTTCTAGGCAAGTGGAATGGACTGATTAAAGTATAGAGAGCTAACTCAGCTTCTCCTTAAGACAGCATCAGGTTCTCCTGATATCACTTGAGCATTCTGCCTCAAGTTTTAGAAAAATCAGCTTATACAGGTTTAATGGGGGAAAAACAAATAGTTTAAAGTTTTTCCCTTTGTGTGAATGTGCTTTGTGGAAGAATAAAAACCATTTTATACTTAGATAAATGAACTTGAACAAAGGGAAATCCATTTGTAGGTTTACAGCTCCTCCCCTGTTGTGTGTGTCTGTCTCACATTTTCTAAGGAAAAGCCAGTTTCATAGAAACAAAGAAAATATCTTTGTCACGGTTATCCTTTATACATTTTTTTAATGTATATGAAAACAAATTGACATCTGTATATCAAAACCAAGGCATATAGTTTTAGAACTTTTCAATTCTACAACGTATTTGCCTGCTTTTCTGAACCTACTCTTACTACTCTTCTCACTTTCTATTCCTTCCCATTGGGACTTATGTATCTTAAAATGTAATATGGTGACTCTAGTGCATTAATATTAGAATTAATATAATTCATATACTAACCAATCATACTTTATTATATAATTAAGAATCACAGAAGCTAAGTTTTGTGACCTGAAAAACTAGGTTAGGAAAAAAACTATACCTGGTTTAAAAAAAAAAATCTGGAATGCGTCAAAAGAGTCCAGTATATTCTTACTACTTCTCTCCCAGAATCCCCACTGTGCTCTAAAATGTTGCCAAGGGAATGGGCTCCGGTGCTGTAATTTCCATGCTACTTCTGTTTATACATATCACAAAACTGGTAAAACAGCACCACTAGTGCACCTGTCTTCAGCTAAAACTGGTTGCTAACTAACCACAACTTTTTTCCAGGCAGTGCTGGACTTTGCAGTAATTTGGTAGTCACAGAAGCCTGTCAGAAATTTATCTTAACAGATAAGCATATCATTACATGAGACCAAAGAAGTAGCAATATAATGTAGAAAAATGAATCTAGAATTGTTAGGGCAAAAAGTCTCCCTGTGACCAATCAAATCATTTACAGCCATGAGGATTTGCAATTTTCCCTGAGTCTTCAATCGATGTTAAGAATAAAACAGTAAAAGGTAAGCCCTAACAATTTATATGTAAACCACAAAATCTTAACGTTTCTTATCCTCTCACATTGGAAAATATAAGATACAGTTTTAACCATTAAGTGTGGTCAGACACATCATTTCATGATGCCTTTTAGGAAGCCAGTCTCTGATTTCTGTTTCTATCCCAGGCTTTCTGATATCAGTCAAAAGAACAGGTATGATAAAAGTATAAATAGTGTTTACTTCCCTTTAGTGTGCTATGCCACTGGTGTAAACATCGATAATATGCACATTTTAAATTCAAAATTAGTCCAAAGAGGATTCTTTAAAATGTGATCCAACAAGATTTGCAATCTTTCCCATATCCTGTTTGCTGTGGCTCTGTTATTCCCTCTCCTGTTTTAACATAAGCATAAGGTGCTGAAGTCAGTCTTACTTAAATTAGAATAAATAAATTTACTTTTTTTAAAAGTGATAATTATAAAAGTGAAAACTGCCATATAAATCCCCTTATACCTGCATTTCCTTTCCAGTCTCTTAATATACTTAGTATTCACAACTTCTCTTTAACGATCACTTATGATAAAGCAAAATAAGTTCAAATCACATTGCACACAGTCCAATGACACTTAAATGCAAAAATGAATAGGACTTCACTGTTGAAAGAAACAAGGTATTTTTAGCAATACAATATTAAAGTATTAATATACAAGTCTTCATTTTCCAATTCACGTAATTTCTTAGCTTCTTAAAAATTATAACAGTGAAATATTTAAAAATATAATAAATAATGATTTTTTCACTTATATACCTGTCTACCCCATATTTATCCCTTCCCCTATAGTTCACCACATCTAATAATTTTAGTATCCATTCAGTATTTCTTCATGAAGATACAGTAAAACATGAATATATTTATTTCCTCATTGGCCTCAGAGTGTTAAATAACTTGCCTAGGAATACTAAAACTAGTAAGTTTCATAGCTGGATTCAAACTTAGGCCATCTGATTTGAAAGTCCAGATGTTTCATTAATACAATGTTACTGCTCCTAATGACAGGATGGATTTTTTTCCTGTTAAGGATTTTTTTTAAAGCTACTGTAGTCATTTTTTTTTATTATATAATCTTAATTATGGAAACTTTTCCATTTTGCAGACTTATCAGTGGCATTTAGCATCATGATTATTATATTAAAGAATGAAGGCTGTTCACTGGCCTTCAAAGTTATACTTTTTCTTCCTCTTTCATCAGTTTTAGGAGATCTGCTCTCAAATATCCCTTTATCAGTTTCAGAAAATGAAAAACAGATACAGCTCCAGACCCTGCACCTGTGCTCCTCCAGGGGTCGCTGATGAACACCAGATATCCCTGGTACTTGGCTCTCAAGTGCCACCAAAACTTACCTTTCCTTTGCTGATGATAAAGAAGGTGTCCCCTCTTGCACCTTGCCTGATGATATATTCCCCATTCTCATAGTGAGTCTGAAAAATACAAACAGTAAGAGAAAAAAGCGTTAAGAAAGGAGCAATTTACTGAACAGCTCAACTTCAAGTATCAGTTCCTGAGAGACAAATTTATCCTCATGGAGTTTACTCAACCAAGCCTAGAATCCATCATTATTTAAGAATAACAGTCAATGAGCACAGTAATCAAAAAGAAATTATTCAATCATGCTCATTTTAAAAACTATTTTGTTAGTGCACTTTTTCTGGGTGATTATATTCATATCTTTAAATTCATTCATTTTAATAGTTTGATGAAAATATTCTTTTCTCCCATCAACTGAGCATGAAATAAAACAGACCTGATCATTGAACTTGTCTGTCTGTATTATTTTATTTGTCATTCTCTTTTTGATTTAGTCTTCTTGTAATGATAGCTGCCTCTCCTTTTTTTTTTTTTTCTTTTCCTGAGAAATTACTGTGGCACCTAGCATTTTTACAGATCTTCATTTTGAAATCAGGTTAACTTTAGGTGCAGATCAGATGACCCCAGTTACTTTTTAAGGCACTGCTTCACGCTTTAATGCCCTGCTTCAGCAATTGAGATTTGGCCCTGTCAAACAGAATGTCTTCATTTTATGTACTGAATTCTGGTCTAGCATCTGTGAGCTTGTAAAGTACCAAACAAGGAGCAAAATAAGGCTACAAGAAGATTATCACAGGCAGTGTGTTAGTATTCTGATTCGGACACAGTCATTAGGTCCATTCCCAGGGTGCAGATTGCTCCTGCAATGAACAAAAGTAATTTCTATAAGGAGAGGTGGGAGAAAGCATATTGCTGGGTCAGGAGGTGTAACAGAAAATGAGAACTATGCCATCTGGCCCTATCTTTCTCTGCAGCTTAGCAAGGGAGCCATATCTTGGGGAAGAAAACTACTTTGTACACTGCTTAGGAAACAAGATTTCATGGTTTGCATGCAATATTCATCAGGCCAGTGGCTGTGATTTGTCCTTATACTTCAACACTTTGTTTTTTACTACTTTCATCTAATTCACTCTTAAAATAGCCTTTTATTAATACATGATATTGAGAATAGCTATGATTTTCTTTACATATCAAGAAAATAAACTACCTAATCTGTTACTTTTTTTTAACTTCACCTAATCTGTTACTATCTTTTACTCTAAAGTAACATATTTTCCTAATAACAATTTTTTTAAGTAAAAAAGTTCTTCCTTATTTTGTTCCCCCAATCTCAGCCATTCGATGGAGAATAGTCTTATGTGTATTTTTCAAGACTTTTAAACACATCTTTGTGCCTATAATAATTTCTGAACAAAAATAAGATTCTGTAATGCCTATTCTTCCACTGACTTACTTTATTTAACAAAATTATCTGTGTTCCGTTTTCATATCTCGTTGCTCAGAAAGCAACAATGGGAAGACCTTTATGATGGGCAGATTTGAAAAACAAGATCACAAGAGTCTTTATGTATTCATTCAACAAACATTTCTGAGCACCTCTGAGTCAGGCCTGGTTATAGGCACTGATGACACAAAGATGAGTAAGAAAAATCTCAAGTTAGCACCATTCTGCGGATCTTGCATTGACAGTGGTAATGCTGTGTGGCTGCATTACCCAGCATAGGAGCCACAAGCCACAGGAGGCTACAGAGCACCTGACAGGTGGCCTGTGTGACTGAGAAACTGAATTTTGATATGTATTTAATTTAAATTAATTAAAATGTAAATACTCACACATAGCTAGGAGCTGCTGTACTGGCTAGCACAGGTAGTAGCAGGTACAGCTGACAAGGGAGGAGTTATCCCTAGCAGCAGGGGACAGGGAGGGGTGGAGCATTTTTCCCACTCTTGATGTTTCTTTCTATGTGAATGGAACTCAGTCAGTAAAACTCACGACCACTTTGTGCTCCTTTCCTCACTCTGCACCAGAGGAGATGGTATCATTTAATCTGTATGCTCATCTCAGCCCTCTCATCTCTTCCCGGTGAGAAGGAGCTCCCCACAGAGGGCTGGCACTCTGCTGCTTCTCCAGGGGAAGAATTTGCTCCCCAGCATCGCGAAACCTGCCCCTGTCTGGGCTTCTGAGACGGGTCACGTAAGCCTTCCCAAATAGAGGGTCCAGTTTAGGAAGCCTATTTGTCTCTCACTCCTAAGCTACATTCTCTAGCCTAGATTTTATTAGTGATAATGGTAGTTATCCCATTTTAGTCCCATTTATATGCATCCAGTTGAGAGTGAATGCACGATATGTTTCTTTCTTCTTTTTTTAAGACCTGAAAGAGCAACTCATTATTTCTCTTGATACTGTATGTTAATTACGTGATTCTTTGGCTTCCCATGGTGTTGTCTGGGATAACTGCAAGGTGTAATGCCTCACGCCTGTGGTGAGCATTTGGTGCTGGACTCCGGCTGAGAGCGCAGCTGGGACTGTCAGTCTCTGTTTTCCTCCATGTGAGCTTCTCTGTGTGGCTGCCCAGTCTTTTCTATAGCATGGTGGTATGGGAGTGGCCCAATTTCTTGCATGGCAGCTGGCTTCCAAGGGTGCAAAAACAGAAGGTGTCAGGCTTTCCCAAGACCCAAACCAGGAACAGGCCCTGTACCACTTGCATTGCATTCAATGGATTCAGGCAGGTCCCTGGGTCAATCCAGGCATAAAGGGAAGGGACTGCACAAAGGTGGGAACCACAGGAGATGTGATGCATTGGGGGCCACCAAAACACAGTCTGGCACGACCTCAAACTTCACATGTATAGCACTGAGCCCCTGACATCCTTTTTCTGGTCCTGCTTCTCCTAAGTCTTCCCAGTATTAGCATTGCCAGCCCCACATTTCCAGGTGCTCAGGCCAAAGACCTTGGAGTCATCTTTAACTCTTCTGTCTCACAGGCCCACTACTGCTCTGTTGGCAAACCTGGCTGGCTCCATCCTCAGAAAATATCCAAAACTCAACCACCTGCTCCCATCTGCTGCTATGGCCGCCATCTTTTTTTGCCCAGTCCATGCAGTCACCTCCTAACTGGGATCTCTGCTCCTGCCTGGACCCTCGGATCCCTTCTCCACATGACAGCCAGTTGATTCTATTAACACACAGTCAACGTCTGTCTCTTCGCTGCTCACATCACTGCAGGGCCCCTCTACTCATGTACAGTGTCCCACAGTGGCTTCAACATACTCACAGCTCCTGTCCTTTTGCTTTGCTGACCTCACCTCCCACCTCTTTCCCTCTCATTATGTCTGTTCTGTTCACACCACTTCCCTTGATCTTTGAATATCCAGCCCCAGGCCCACCTTAGGGCCTTTGCAAAGGCTCTTCCCTCTGACTGATATGCCCCTCCATCCCAGATATATTATGCCTCCTTCATAGCTTTACTCAAATGTCACCTTCTCAAGGAGACCTCTTGTGACCCGTACTTTAAGTCTATTCTTCTCCTCTGTACTTGTGACTCTTCTTGAATTAATTTTCTATGTGGCAACTTGCCACCTACATCTGCCAGGGTTCTGGCAGAAAAGACTGCACCCTTGGAAGAGGGAGGTAATCAAAGAAGGATGAATGATGGAGTTGGGCAGGGTTAGGGGATCAAGGAGTGCTGGAGGTGAAAGGTCAGGGAGCAGGATTACTGGACCCCACTAAGAGCTGGAGCCACGTGACAGATAAGCTCAACAGAAGCTGAGGCTGTGGCTTCTGACAAGAAACATCCATTCCCAAACCCCAGCCTGGTTTGAAAGGAGCTAAGGGAGAAATACTCAGACCTTCTTCTCCAGCCTCTGGTATCCTGCTGGGGCTCCCCTTGGCTGAACTCAGCTGGAAGTCACAAGATAGGGGAGCTCTCCCATTCAGATCAGCTTCTGGGTGGGGAGAATGACCAGGAAGAGTGAAAAGTTTCAGCCCCACATTTAACACATCATTCATTCACTCACTTATCAACTCTCTCCTCCACCAGAATGTCAGCTCCATGAGGGATTTTTATGTTGTTCCCTATTGTGTCCTTTATAGCTATAAGAATGCCTAAGTGTTCACCAAACATGTACTGAACAAACGGCGTAAATTATAAGGATATTTAGTCTCTCATGTAACAAGGAGTCTAGAAATTGAGCAGTTCCAGGGCTGGCCAATTTGTTGGTTCAGCAAGTCCTCCCAGGACCCAGGTTCTTTTTCTCTTTCAGTTGGTTTGCCTTCACCGGATGGGTCCTGAGGTCATATCTCCAGTAAGAGGTGGCACTGAACAGACTTCTTCTCACTCTCTTCTACTTTGCGCTCCAGCCCTGGTGGCTGGAGGTCTATTTCTCAACTGTGTCACACCCCCTTCCTACCACCAGGACCAAGCACTCCCACTGCTGAACCCCCACGGCTTCTCGCCTAGTTCCAGCCCTACTTCTTTTTCAGATCTTAGCCTTCCCAGACTTGGCATAGCTGACTCCACTCCACATACACACACACTGCCTAAATTAGGGTTCTTTCATTGTCTTTTTCTGAGCTTGTAGTCATATATTTTTATGATTTTGGGGGTTCTTTTTTTGGCTTTGTTTTTATTTTTTTAAAAATTGAAGTATAGTCAGTTTATAATGTCGTGTCAATTTCTGGTGTGCAGCATAACACTATTTTCAATAGCCAAATTATGGAAACAACCTAAATGTTCATGCAACATTAATTGCATAAATGAAGCAGTCCTCCTTTCTCACCATCTTTCTAGCACTGTCCAGAGCCACATTCATTAGAAAGGCCTCCACCTCCGAAACCTTTGCTGAGCCCAGCTGTCCTGTACTACCTCCACTGTTAACTCCCTAGTCCAAGCTAAAGTCACATCTTGGGTTTTGTAATGTCCTCCACTCTGGTCTCCCTGCTTTGGTTCTTGCCCACTCATCCTACTCCACACCATTCCATCTATTCATCTCTTGATAACCAAAGTCACCTTTCAAATAACAAATCAATTGAAATCACTGTACTGCTAAAAACTTCCAAAGACTTCGTGCTGCATTTAAAATCACTAGCAATTTACTGTGGTCTATAAAGTTCTCCGTATTCTGGCCCCTAACTCTCCATCCTCATCCCCCTTCCACTCTCACCCTCATTCATCCTGTTTCGGAAATGCTGGCTTTCTTTCTGTGACTTATGCTTCCCAGACTGGATCATCCCCAGAACTTGGCACTCAATAGACCCTTCTCCCCTCATTCAGTTTCTATCCTATGGATGTCCTTGTTTTACTATTTTTTTTAATTTTACTTTAGAAAGCTCTCTGAAGTTGTGTGATCATGCTTTACTGTGCCCAAAATGCCACTGGACCCTTTACTGACTGCTTGATGACAAACAACTACAAACCACAGCACAACTGAGCCTCCGGTGAGCAAGACCTTCTATCACAACCTTCATGGTTTGAAATTACCCTTCTTCTCTGTTTGCTGTGACCCTCTCCCACTGTCATCTGCTGCTCAGAGGACATAGAAGACTTAACGATAAATCCACTGTTTCCCTTAGAACAATGCCTAGCACACAAGAGGCATTCAAGTATAACCTCGATAAAGGATAGATTTAGTTCAAACCCCTTATTTTGAATGGGAAAGCTCAGTTATAAATCAGAGATTAGAGAGAGAGAAAGGAAAATTAACAGCATGTCTAAATGTAAGCACTGTATTCGCCAAAGGTAGTATCGTGGAATAATATTTCCAAAATTTGTGAGTTAGGAAAAACCACTAGGGAAAAAAAATGGATGTAGCTTTTATTATTAATATATGTGTCTCTGGATTCTCAGAATGTAACATTAATATGTAAATGTCCACTTAGCCTTTTTAAAATTCTGCACAGGTTTGCTGACACTTGGCAGAAGGCTTAGTACAACACTACATATGGCACTTCGTGCCCTTGGGAGTTGCTCACTGGTGAATACATATAATTCATTTTCACTTTTCAGATCAGACTCACAGTTATTGATACCAAACATACCTGGTGTTTAAGTCCGAAACTCTAACAATCTGTAATTGAATTTCAGTTAATATAAACTAATACACATCATTCCAAAGGAAATTCTCACCTAATTTATTTCAGTCAGAAATTATATCATTATTTCCCTTTATACTTAAGTTTAATTAAGTTTAAGGTTGGAGTTATTCTTATGTCTTGATTGAATAACGAAGCACCCATTAATTGACACTATCCTAATGATTAAGGCATACATAAATTGTTAATATTGCTACTGGTTATAAAAACAGCTACAGTGAGAATCACATTTCTATGCCTATTTAAGACGTGTTTGAAACAGGGGGTAACAACTGGAAATTCAGTAAGTAAAGAACCATATGGTCTTGGGTCATGATTTCAGCCTCATTTTTTCAGAGGATAATTATATTTTAGAAGAAGAGTATGACACCAAGAAGAAGAACTTTCTTAAAAAAATATTCCTAACTATCTTTTGGGAGCCTACAACAGTGATATCCTCAAAGGAAATTCTTATCTGTCCCTAATACCTCAGATTTATTCCAAAGATAAGGCCTTGCAACGGAGAACAGGATCACCAAACAGCTTTATCAGTCAAAAAACATGCTAGTTAGGAAGGCAACAAAGTATTTCTTGGCCCAGAAATTCATCTCTATTTGGTAAAACTGTGCCCATTAGTTACATTTGGACTTAGGTTATGTAGTGATGCCAAGAAAGATGACAGCTAGTCATTACAATAACGTAACATTTTCCATATTGCTATTCTTGAATTTCGGTGGCTTGGAGTATGGAGTCTCAGGTAAACTCTATCATGAAGCCAGTGATCGCACCTGTAAACCAGAAATGTTTTGCCTTCTCTTTCCCACCATGATCACCAATGATTTCATCACAGAACTAGAGCTCTACTAACAACTGACAATGATATTTTTAGTGCATATACGTTGTCATAAATGGGCCATTTCCCTCTCATGGATCAGTAACTGTCAAGGGGACTTACTCTATTACAACATGTTTTCTTAGAGAATATCTAACCTCATTAAGGCTACAGTTTTGATGTAGCCTCCTTCCTATCCCTAAAGGAGAACTACCTTTTTCTCATATCACCACTCAAACTTAACCAGAACACCAAAAGAACAAATCAAAGCCTAGAACATTTTTTCGAGCTACTTCCCTTCCACACACCATCACCATCCTGTCTCAACCAAATGGGCATCCAGGATACACATTTCTCTACCAGAATTTTTTTTTCTATTTCCATGCCATGCCTCACTTTCCATTCAGGACACTCTCTTAATTTATATCCAGTACTTCCCCACACTTTCTGGTCTGGACAACAACTTTAACATGAGGCTTCTCAAACAGTCATTTATTAATTTCACCCAGCATCATTAATCTGTGTCTTCAATGAGCAAGACGCTGCACTTGTCACTGAGGCCACAAAGATCTACAAGACCCAGTCCCTAACCTGAGGGGCAGCATAGCATTGCGTTTTAATGGACGAATACTGGAGCCAGACTGCCTGGTTACACATCCCAACAATGGAGCCCTAAGCAAGTATCTTAACCTTCCTGTGCAGTTTCCTTTTCTGCAAAATACAATCATCCTTCCACAAATAGGTTATTGTGAGGATTAAATGACTTAAGTCACAAATCACAGAGTCTGTCACATTCTAAACACTACATACATGCAAATATTATTATTTTCAGGGGAAGCTTAGTGTAAGAAGACAGAACGGTATACAGGTAATTTATCATACATAATGCACAGCTTTTCCCAGGCCAGTACCAATTCCCTGCTGGATGGGGAGGAAGACTTTCTAAGCAGAGGGAACAGTATCTGCAAAGGCACAGAGATGGTGAGTACATATAGTTTACATAAAGAACAGTAAGGTCAGAGTTGCTGAATCTTATGACTCACAGGGTTGAAGTGCACTTATTTTTATTGGGTCATTTTCCAACTCTAATACCATTAATCCAGTGACCTTCAAACTCCCTGGACAACCTCAAGTTTCATGTGTTCTTTATCATTCTGTTCTCTATCACAAAAGATCACAGCAGTAAACTCCATTCCCTACCTGATGTTGTAGTCTAATTCAGAGATATTCCTAATTAAAGCTCTGTGGACTAGAAGGAATACAGAAATACATCATGAAAGATAAAAAAAAAACAAACTCTTTCTGTATAGCACAGGGAACTATATTCAATATTTTATAGTAACCTATAATAAAAATATGAAAACATTATATGTATGTGTATGTATGACTGACACAGTATTCTGTACACCAAAAATTGACACACTGTAACTGACTATACTTCAATAAATAAAAAGAAAAAAAGAAGGGTGAGGAGAGGGGAGGGAGGAAAGAAGAAAGGAAGAAAAAGAAAGAAATATATCCCGAAGAGTTAAAACTGGAGGCTCATCAAACATAAGCACCCACTTTGCCTGCTTAGACCTTTCACCAGGACAATCTCACCATGTTGTTCCAGTGAGGTGCCTGGGGACAGAAGGATGATTTTAAGATCACCATCATCAGAATCCTCACCTTAACCCCAAGGACCATCATGCCACTGAAGGTGAGCATGCCAGATTCACAGAGTGTCCAGAAAACCCAGAAGACTTAGTAGAAACCCAAATATAGGCAGAAAATATGTTTTCTTTTGTTTGTAATCAAATACCGATATCTAAGACTTCTTGATGGAGAGCCTATCAATCACTGGCCCTCAAGGCACCAAACCTGACTAGTTCACCAAAGCTATTTCAGAGACAGATAGCTGGAGCCACAAGTCTGAGTCTGAGTTACCCTCATTGCTGAGGATCTGTGTCTACGCAGCTGTCCCTTGGCACGTCCCCTGATGTCTTAACAGCCCTGAGGAAACATTCTTCACTTGCCTGTCACATTGTTTATCAAACTCCTTCACCTTGAACCATTGCTCCCGGTACTATGATTCCACCTAGCTACTAGGCACCTGTGCTCTTCCCTTGATGTGCTATCAGGACCCCGTGCCTACAGGAACCCACTTGTGGCTGAAACCCAGGGACTGCTTTCACTTAGAAAGCCTGAACCCTCTAGATGGGGTAGATACTGTGGAACCAGCTCTGTACGGTCAGATCCTGAGGGCACCCTGACCTGCAAATCAGCCTTGCCTTAACAAAGTACTGGGGCTAATTCTTACCAGTATACTGATGAAAGAGATCAGTGTAAAATCCCTTGAGCAAGAAGTCCTGAGGCTGTGTAAGCTTATCTTAGAAAATTAATTTTTGACTTGTAGCATAAACAGGCTGGATGAGGGTTAGAACTAACAAGCCTTCAATGGGCCCAGATGTAGCTTTTTAAAGGAACTAATGGGATTGTCACCATGATAAACAGGAATTACTGGCAGCTTTGCATCCTCATGAAGTCTAAGGGACCAAGGACAGCCATCATTCCATGTGCTGTGTCCCATGCTCAGTGAAACCCATTAAAAATATCATGAAATCTCTTTAGTGGATTATAGCAGTTTTTTTCTTTTGTTTTGTTTTATTTTAAAAGAATAGAAAAGAAAATATCAAATGCATCACATATAGTAAAGATAAGAATGATTAATAAAAGTTTTATGGGTGTGTGTGTGTGTGTGTGTGTGTATACTCATCTGCATACGAGGTCCTAGTGTAAAGTGGATTCCTTATTACACAAGCACTACTTAGATAAAATCAGTACTTTTCCTTTCTTTACAAAAGCCATAACATCTTCAGGACAGGGAGGTATCCTTTTTTTCTATGTAAAATCCCCTTTAGGAATGTTATCCTTAATAAAAACACTAGTATTGGAAATTTTTTTCTTTTTTGAATTATTTCACTTTTGAAAAGGTGTATGTGAGTTGAAAGTACTGGCTCTCCTTAAAAAGGCTGTATAATCAGCATTCAGTAAATGGCACTTTGACTCAGTTCACCCCTTTGTTTTCTCTTCTGGCTCTCAGGTCTTTCCTCAGTCCTCCACCCCACTGTTCCTACAGTCTGATGATATGCAATCATTTTCATTTACCTTTTTGTACATCCAAGTACCCAGTTTCCCAAACTAATATTTAGCACTTTCCAGAGTGCAATAAAACTGTTAGAAGCTTTTGTTCAACTAATACTGAATTCTGGTTTCCTTCCCTGAATCTCAAAGATTCTTGAGGTCTTTGTGTCTTAGGTGGCCAGATCGCATCATTATCCTTTAAGTCTCTTGAGTATCTTCAGCGTTTATGATTCAAAGACAGCTGTTGACCCAGCAGTGGCTGCCTGGACTAACTGAATCCTTGCCCTCAATATCAGACAAAGGAGGAGAAAACCTCAGCTAAAATTCCATAAATGCTTGGGTTTTGTTTGATGTTTAACTGAGATCTTCAATGACATCATTTTCCAAATGGATTTTCAACCTCTGCTTTTACTTTCAGAGATTTCTGATGCAAACATACTCATCTAACACAACAAGTAAGAGTTATATCAACACAGGCATACAAAACGCCAAAAAATCTCTAAGAGGAATAGTTCATTTTGGATCTATTCATTTCATAACAGAATAAAAATATTTATAGAGGAGACAAGCAGGCATTCCCATTCCACATAATTAAACCATAACTCAAATTTAACAATTTGATCTATAAAGGCAATTAGCTTCAGTAGAACTTGGAAATTGTTTTCCCTGACAGATTACGAAATGTGTCACGGAGAAGCATACAATTTAGTGTCTCAGAGTCACCATCTGAAGTATAAATAATGTTCTGCAGTTGCAACTAAAATAAATACAGTACTCAAGAAGGGAAAATAAAGATCAGTTTCTCATGAACCCTACAACAAAAAGAGCGGAATGAGTCAAAAGTATGTACAAATCACTCAATATTTTACTTCTTTAGGATTTTAAAATAAACATTTGACACTTCTCTTTGAGAAGACGCTATTTAATTTAAGAAGGCATCTTGAATCACTGAGGATCAGAAAGAAGAGAAAGCAAAGAGGATTGAGTTTACACGAGGGAGGAAAGGGCTCCTTGTATATTGGAGGAAGCTGTTTTCGCCTTGAGGATGTTTTCTGTCTAGACTCGCTGTGAGAATGGCCTTGTTCAGAGGTAAGGTTATAGAACCATTTATGATCCGGCCCCCTCTTTTATTCCTCAATATACCATATGACCACGCAGAGACAGTGCACTGGGGTGAGACCAAGGTGCTCCTCAAGAACTATGAGATAAAGGAAAAGAAGCTTCTTCCAGGAAGTGAGATTAGTATGCTTATTGGAACTAACACCCAAAGTGATAAACAAAATACTTGCTAACGAGTACTGTAAGGGCACTAACCAATCAGAATGGACACAGGCTGGAGTAGGATCCTGCGGAGGTTTAGGGTGCCAGGAATGCGCCGGGGCAGCAGTCAAGGGGCTCCTGCTGAAAGCTTTTTACTGACCGAAGCAGTACTATTTCAGTGCTTTAACAATGTGTACACACCCACTGAATCAAAGCCCTGGAAACACTCTTGCACCTTCATATCTCTCACCAGCCCCTGTTTTATACATATCTTAAGGTTTCTGAGTTCAGAATGAACATCACTACAGGTAGCGGTAATTTTAGTGACAGAATCAAGAAAATAACAGTAACTAAATCAGTACTTAACTGTAAGGTAAACTGTGTCATAAGACAGAGGTCCTGGCTGGGAACAGCTAAGTAGCTGAGGGGGTTCAGGATGTGCTACCCCAAAATGTGACAACTTGGCATATTGAATACGTTCAACGGAAGGAGTCTGGGAAAACACCAGAAGCAGGAAGGTCACTCTTACCTTTCCCCTGCCCTTCTCCCCTGGCACAGGTTATAAAACCCTTATGAGAGAGATGCCCTTCCTACACCCAGAGGAAAGCAGTATCCTTATCTTCAAAGGCAAAGGGATGTCGAGAAGAAATCCAGCAAACGGGCCTTGCTAAGTCTCCCCCAGCTTACACCACATATCCCAACCTCCCTGACCAACCCTACTCCTCTGCTCTCCAACAAACCTCGCATAAAAACACTCAGGTCTAAACATTTCTTTGGACCTTTACTTCTTTAGAAAGGCTTGTGTGTCAAGTAAAACATATATTAAATAAATTTGTATGTTTTTTTTTCTGTTAATCTGTCATTGTCAGTTCAATTTTCAGACCCAGCGAGGTACCCTAAGAGAGTCAAGGAAAATTTTCCCTCCCCTACATAGCTTAAAAAAAAAAAAAACAAAAACAGAAAAAACTGTGCAATGGACACAGCCAAGAAAAAAAAACACACCCTTAGGAGGAGTGTGCTTAGTGATGGAACGCAAAAAGAGAAGGTGAGTCGTGTGTACGCAAGTCAGAGATCACAGATGGGAGGGTGGTGGATTTTTTGGTCACCAGAGATGCTATTGTCAACAGGTATATTTTTATCATTCTCAGTCACAGGAATGAATTACGCTTTCAGATGAGCCACTCCCCTTGGCTTTAAATGAACATACAACCTTCTTATTAATGTGTTTGCTTCCCAGGTGCCTTGAAATCAGGAGGGAGGAAGTCTGGAACTAAGATCTGCACATTACAGTCACACACCTGCATGAGACCCACACACACCAGAAAGTACTAGGCTGGCATTTGGGTCCATATATTCATTTCAGGTGACACTAGTAGATTATATTAAAAATTGAAGTACTAAAAGTATGCTGGGTACAGCATAGTATCTGACTCCTTGTCCTGCGAGGATAAAGCCCAGATACTAAGCACGGGTAAAATTCAACAAGGCAGTGCTACACTGGCAACAACCCTTTAATCTCCATAAGGACCCGCCTTCCTACTCCTACCCACAGGATATATCATGGTATCTCTGCAAATATTCAGTACTAAAAAGAAGAACCAGGACCTTTGTCATCCTAACACCCAGAAGGCTTTTATCTACTTTATGGAAGTATGTCTAATCCAGCTAGTGTTGTAAACACAGATTTATAGAATTTGGTTGCTGTGGAAACCCTGGTGGTTAACTCATTTGCATTTAAATGGGACCACAGTGGTCGAGGCTGCCTTCCAGCATGTTTATTTTCCTATTTTCAGCAATGGAAGAAAAAAAGATTGTTTTGGAAAGAAATGATCAGTTGAAATTCTGCTAATTCTCTAGACCACAATATGATTTAGTATTTCATAATGACTATAAAAACTCACTTTTACACCCCAATGTTAACTCACATCATAAAAAAATAATAGCTTCTATTAATTCAGGGCTTACTATATGCTAGATAATGTGCTTAGGAGATCTCAATTAGGATAATGACTCACTGAGGTCTTACAATCTCCATTTTCCTAGCAAAATGGAAACTTGGATGGGTTGAGTAATTTTTCCAAGATCACCCAAAAAGGAAACTGCAGAGACAGAATTTAAATCTAAGTTTGCTTTAGGAAGTCTGTGCTCATAGTCTGACTTCCTACTCATTTTTGCAGAGAATCAATTTTCTTAATCCAAAAAAGAAAGAAGGAAAAAAGCACATGTTGGCAGCAGTAATCCTGGGAAGACTACTCAAACACAAACAGAGAATCTGAAGTCTTGAATTTTGTTGGGGTGTACTCAATTCTATCCTTGGACAATGACTCCTAAAACACTGCTGGAATCCTATCACGCTTGGGCTCAAAAACTTGACTAGCTCAGACTTCTCAATGGCAAAACACTTAAGCCCCTTGATGTGGCATTTAAGGCCCTCTGGGATCTGGCACTGGTTTAAATACCTCCTCTCTCCCTCCACACTCCAGCCATCCCAGGGTGGGGCCTTAGCTGTCTTCCAGGTATCTTTTCACTCGTCTGCTTTGCACTGGCTAATCCCTCAGCCTGGAATGCTCTACCATCTCTACTTATAAAGTCCAAATCTCTAAGAAACCTTCCCTTGATTCTCTAAATAGAAAGGCCTTCTTTGCCATGGAACACTTTTGTTCTACAATTGCACCCTTTAACTTTTTGCCTTTTGTTCTTGTTCAGTATTTATGCATCTATCTTATCCCCCAATGAAAACAGAACCCACAAATTTTTTTTTCCTCCATCTTCAACTACAGTCACTGCAAAGTCCTATGTGGAGGGGCCTGATACGTATTTGTAAAGTGGAATTAACCTGAATTTGCACTAATGCACTGCTTGTTCTATACTATTTTTAAAACAAAAATACCTTTGACAGGATATTGCATTCAGTTTTGCAAAATTAATAAATTTGTATTACTAACACATATTTGATAATTTATCAAGAACTTTGGTAAATATTAACTTCAATCATGACAAGAAGCCCTTTGGATAGGTAGCAAAAACCTCATTATTATCTCCCTTTCTGAGATGAGGGATCAGAATTAAAAATAATCATGTATTCAATTCTAACATTTGCAGAGTAATTATGTAGCAGCCACAATGCTAAACACGTATCTGAACTATTTCACTCCCTGAGATGCAATACAGAGGTGTTTCTTACAGGTATTTAGGAGTTTATAAGCAACCAAAAATGAGAACGAGTTTAATTATTTCCAAATCTATGTGTCTGGAGAAGAAATTCACAGGCAACAGCTTTGTACTGTTGTATTTGAGGTATCTGTCCCCATAAGCAAAATTTCTATATAATTTCTTTTCTTAATTGATTTGGTTAAAACTCATTTCTACTGTAATACTCATTTTACTTTTTAAACAACATCTATGGGACGTATTTAACCTTTTCTGACTGACCTAGGTTTTATCATTACTCACATCCATTACTGTCCTGAGCCATGATATGGTTATGTCCTATGTAGTAATTGAGACAAGCAGGCCCACCCCCGCCTCCCACCCAGCCACCCAATGACTGATTTTTATTCCTTTTATTGCTTCTTTTCTTACTGCCAAACTATTAGCTCTGACTTCTCTAAATCTTAAATATCATGTCTCTAGCAGCATCTTAACATGCCATGCTCCAAATCAGCTCCATTTCAATAAACAATCAAATGAGCAGGTTAGGCACTGCACTAGGAGACGGGTGTACACAGATAAGACATGCCATCTCAAAATAACATAGAGGTGCTTAGCTAAAGGTTATTTACAGCATGAAAGGCTTGGTGGCATGGAGCTCAGAGAATGACTCCCAGAAACATTCGTGGCTGATCTGAGCCTTGATGTATGAACAAGAACTAGCCATTTGAAAAAGTGGCTGGCAGGATAGAAGAGAGGAAGGGCAAATGCTCAGGAGCAAAAAATAGGAGGGTTGGCACGGAGAATGACTCACTTCTCAGTAGTACTAGAGTCCAGGTTTAAGTAGCAAGAGGTAGAATCTGAGACTTGAGAGGCACAAAGGTAACCTTAGATGATACGCTAATTTTGGCTTTATTTCATGGGGAACAAGAGCCAATGATTGAATTTAAACAAAGGAGCCATGTGGAATAAGGACGAGAGTTCAGTCAGGAAGACCTGGACCTAGACCCACTGTAGCTTCTCAAGTATTTCTTGAATGAATACATGCATTCCTCAAAAACAAAAATGACTCAGTCAATGGTGAAAGACTATAGCAGGGAGAGTGGTTTAACTGGGAGTAATTTCTTATAGGAGAGATGTCTGAGGATACGTGCTGTCCACATGTCCTGCAGGAAGTCAGATACCCTGCTTCTAATCACCTATGGATGGACAACCACAACCAAGTGAGTCATACGGCTTCTAACAGTAGCTTCCCACTAACATCACCAGGGAGTTTTTATGAGTGCTGATACCTAGGCCTTCACCCAGACATATTAAATTAGACCCCTAGAGCTGTGACCAGTATTCATTCAAGTTCTCCAAGCCATCAGCCACGGCTAAGCACCTCTACACTAGAGTACCAAGTCCAGACATAAGATTAATCAAAGACTTTCTTCCCAGTAAAGCACATGGACTGTGATTTTCTTGGATTTTACTTTACTTTGCCTGTTTATTTTGACACAGGTGATAGGCACCTTTTGAAGGCACAACTCAACTGTTGCTACCTCTGAGAAGCCTTCTCTGAGGGGTTTTAGAAGATATTCCATTTCTCTCTAATAATACTTTTTAATGTTTATTGTCATGTTGGTAGAAAGGAGGGTTAGCAGTCTAAACAAGAGGTCAAATGAGATGAAATCGGACTATACTGGGAGGAAATCTATTTGCAAACATTTAAATGCAAGGCGAAAAAGAGATCTAGTATGTTGGTGATGCAGCATGGGATACATCACCTACTATCTACTTTGGGATATTGATGTACCGAGCTTTCTGATTTCCCTGTGAAGAACAGGACGCGGGAGACAAGGATGTCAGTTTCTGGCCTGCATAGTAGCAGTCCAGCGGAAAACAAGAAACACCACCTTGGGTCACAGGACAACACTTTTAAACAAGCTTCATAAGTAGTGTATTTTTTTTTTTTGCATCTTAAATGGATAAAGACTTTTATTTTTAAGATAGCTACCATTCAATTTTCATACTTTGCACAATTAAAAATAATTATTTTCTCAATGTTCTAGAAGCTGTAAAATATCAAATCTTCTGGAAAAAAAATTCTAAGGATAATGCAATGAATACCTTCATGTCCTCCTTTCACTGAAATTTAAAAATTGTTAAAGTGTTGGCCATATGTGCTCTTTCTTTTTCACCCTTGCTCAGGAGTGCTGTTCACTCATTCTTGCTGTAAGTATTCTATTCTTAATTGCATTCAGAATTTGGAGGATTCATGAAGGTTACAAGCCATGGCCCTTGCAAACAGTGAGGGTCTTCTATATAATACTATTTTTTATTGTTTCATCTGGAAATTTTAACCTGTATATAGATTTAAGACAGATTAAATCTGGGAATCTTTTCAAATGTTTAGGTCATATTTTAACGCTATTGCTCATTTTTAAGAAGCTTTTACCAAGCATAGGAAAGTTACATTGCACTAATATACTATAATCATCGGTAGTGAGGTGGATTCTTATAGTCAAAAGAAAACAGTGTTATTAGTGTTTAAAACATTAAAAACAATTCTAAGTAGGCACTTAAACTTTACTGAAGCTAACACACCTTAGGGCAAAAATAAACTAAACTTCGAAGCAGTACACTCGGGATCTATTTAACACAGGCATGGGGTTACAAGCAGCCCAAAGTAAACCTTAGGCAAAATTTACACAGGACAAGAAGATACAACCTTTTTCTTCCCTTCTAGAGTTTATGCTTAAGGAAGTGCAGTGAAGTGGAGATGATAATAAATGAGTGTTTTTCCAAAATGGCAGATCTCCAGAGGAGGGAGGCCAAGGAAAAGACTTATAGACAGATAATTGACTGGTTTAACTTTGCACATAGTACACAAGAGAGAGACACATAAATCTTGTTGGAAATGAAAGGCACTCAGGCTTGTAGGTTCTGTTCTCAAAAATGTGTAAGGTGAACACAATAAGATGTGTAAACAGAAACCATCCACATCTGAAAGGTACAAAGGTAAAAAGCATACAGGATGGTTAAGCACAGGAACATGAAGACCTCATCACAGTCTGTGTGACCTGAGTGCTCTGGGGATAATCTCCCATTGCCACGCTAGGAACAGTAACCCTCGACAAGAAAAGTCAAAACATGGTTATCTTTTGGCTAATGAAGTGTAAAGATTCAATGTCTTGCCTTAAAAAATTCCAATTCGGCCAAACCAGTATTTACTTTTTGTTTTATGTCAAACTAGTTAAATAAACCAACTTAAGGACCATGTTTTGCAAAGCAGGAAGTTACCACTGTAGATTTGCAGCGCAAAGATTGACTGAATTACTGTCTTCTCCTCATTCCATTCCCTCAGTTGTTTAGATCTTTCTACTTGGAACAGGTAAGGTGGAAAATAGACACAATTTAAATTTTCTGGGTTATTTAGAAGAGGTGCTCATCGTGGGTTGCATATGAGAAATAAAATGTGTTGTTTATAAAAATAAATACCCAAGACTTATCTGGAAAGATTCAGACCCAGTAGCAGGATCTATTGTTTATACATTCACTTACTAGAATGCAAGATTTATGCTAGAAAACATTTGTGCCAATTCATTGAAAAAGATAACACTCACTCATTCCCCACCCCTACTACCCCCCACACCACAGATACGCACACAGAACCCCTCTGGACTGAGTTTTGCAAAATCCTTTCACTGGGTCCTCATGGTCATAGCCACTATCTTTCCTCAGGCATGCACCCAGACTAGGTGACTAGTACCCCTGAACAATTATCTAGGTGATCTAGAGGCATACAGCCAGCCAACTGGGAAAAGGCAGACCACAGCAACTTCTTTCTTCCCCACAGGCAGTTCCTACGAATTGAGTTACAGGTTAATGTCTTCTTAAACTCACATAACCTGACCTGGACAGACTCAAACCATTTTTTTAAACTGAAATATAATTAATGTACCATAAAATTCACCCTTTTAAACTGTACAATTCAGTGGTTTTTAATAAA
Source organism: Vicugna pacos (assembly GCF_048564905.1). Taxonomy (NCBI): domain Eukaryota; kingdom Metazoa; phylum Chordata; class Mammalia; order Artiodactyla; family Camelidae; genus Vicugna; species Vicugna pacos. Next base: position 65,307,606 of record NC_132997.1, read on the forward strand.
TTCAGAGTTGAGCAACCATAGCCACTAATTCCAGAACGTTTTCATCAGCCCAGCAAGAAGCTCATACCCACCAGCGTTCATTCCCCATTCTGCCTTCTCCCAGCCTGTGGCAACAAATAATGTCCTTTCTGTCTCTGTGGATTTGTCTGTTCTGGACATTTCATACAAATGGAATCACGCAAGACATGGCCTTTTGTGTTTGGTTTCTTTCACTTAGTATGTTCCCAGGGCTCATCCATGTTATAGCCTGAATCAGTACTTCACTCCTTTTTTCATCAGGTGGATAGAAGGATGTGGGAAGTGTAATTTTATTACCCCTCTGCCTTTGGTAATGAGCTGTTAAAATAGTGCCTTTGTTTTACTTGATCTAATGTGTTCCAATTATCAACTCTTTACCATCTACTTTATACTCCGTTTTCTTTTGAGACACTATCCCTTACACATTATCCCTTAATGCATTGTAATAAGTAAGAGTAAGCTCTTCATAGTTTAAAAAGTCTAAAAGGCTGATAATTTAAAAAAAAAACATCTTATGACCAAACTTCCTGCATCCTTACAGTAATAATTATCAAATATTTTTGCTGTTTTTTCTATAATATACTTACATACTCAATAACAGGTTTTTGCTTTTATTTTTACTTTTTTATGAACTTCATATTATGCTCTGCTCCCATATAAACAGAACATTTTCTTCCTCCCATCTCCTGCAAACATTTTGGATTAATTAATATTCAATTTTTATAATATAACCATATAAATGTTATTTTCAGGTGAACTACATGATACACATTGTGTAATTCTGTCTTCCCTGAAATTCACACTTTTTTTTTTAAATTTTCTTAGTTATCTGAGTTCCTATCACAAATTCACCCACAGATTCTTTCCTCACAGGATAAATCTCCACTCAGCATGTTCATACACATTACACAGTCCCTTAGTTTCACTTTTTTTTTTAATGTCATCCTTCCTGGAGTCCTCCATTCCACTGGACAGTTTAGTCCCTTTCCAGTCTGTTGCACAGTTGTCATACAAAAGTCTCCTTAGCATTTTCTACATAGATGATATCATCAACTGTGAATAAAGATTTAGCCCTTTCAGTTGATGGGGATTTTTTATTTCTTCTCCTTGCCTACTGCATTAGCTAGAATCTCTGTCACAATGTTGAACAAAAGTGCTGAGAGAGGATATTCTGGTCTTATTCCCCATCTTAGAAGGAAAGTATCACAATTAAGTATGATATTGGCTATAAATTTTGTAAATGTTGTGTATCAGCTTGAAGAAATTCTCTTCTGCTCTTAGTTTTCTGAGTTCTTTTCTTTTGGATGCTCTATTTTTCAATGCTTTACTGAATCTAATGAGGTAATCATACAGTTTATTTTATGCTATTAATATGGTCAATTAAATTTATTGATTTTTAGATGTTAATTAAGCCAATCTTCTATTTCTGAATTAAACTCCACTTGGTCATGATATACTGTCTTATTTAGTACTGTTGGATTCAATTTGTTGAAATTTTAACAATGTTTGCATCTATGTTCAAAAAGGATATTGGTCTGTAGTTTTTTGCTTATTTTCTTCCTATGACATCTTTTGGGGGGAGGGTTTTGAATATAAAATTAATAATGGCCTTGTGGGGTAAGCTGGGAAATCCTTTTTCCATTTTCTGAAAAATTTGTGTACAATTGGCATTATTTCTTTCTTAAATATTTGGCATTTACCAATAATAGTCTGGATTTTTCTTTGTGGAGAGATTTTTAATTAAAATGTCAATTTATTCAATAGACATAGAGCTTCTTAAATCTAGAAACATACTGTGCATATCTGAGATATACTCATGAATTGTCTGATAAAGCTCTTCCCTCCATTTTCTTTGTGTTCTCGTTCTAAACCTCTTCTTGTTTGGATTATTTGAGATTCTCCCTGGATTCACTGGTTTTCTTGCCTAGTTTCCCTCCATTTTCCGGTTTCTGTCTTTCTGTTCCACAGTATGTAAACTTGTTTCTGACCTCATGCTTTGACTCTTCTTTTGAACTTCTCATTTCTGATACTATATTTTTTTATAACTGATGAGGATGACGAAGTCTATCTGCTTATTCAGGCTCTTACACTAACATTCCTTTTTAAAATCTTTTACGTATTTTTTTATTGAAGTATAGTTGCTTTACAATGTGTTAGTTTCAGGTGTACAGCGAAGTGATTCATTTATACATATATGTATGCCTGCTCTTTTTCAGATTCTTCTCTATTATAGGTTAGTACAAGATACTGTATATAGTTCTCTATGTCACACAGTAGGACCTTACTGTTTATCTATTTTATATATACTATTATATGTTAATTCCAAACTCTTACTTTATCTCTTCCCTCCGTCCCCGTTGGTAACCATAACTTTGTTTTCTATGTCTGTGAGTATATTTTTGTTTTGTAAATAAGTTCATTTGTATCTTTTTTTCTTATATTACACAAAGAAATTATATGATATTTGTCTTTCTCTGTCTGACATGCTTCACTTAGTTCGGTAACCTCTGGGTTCATCCATGTTGCTGCAAATGGCATTATTTCATTCTTTTTAATAGCTGAATAATATTCCGTTGAATATACATATACCACATCTTCTTTATACATTCCTTTCTTGATGGACACTTAGGTTGCTTCCATGTCTTGGCTATTGTAAACAGTACTGCTGTTGAACATTGGGGTGCATGTATCTTTTCGAATTAGAGTTTTCCATCTTTTTCAGATATACACCCAGGAGCGGGATTGCTGGATCACATGCCAAGTCTATTTTTAGTTTTTTGAGGAATCTCCATACTGTTTTCCATAATGGCTATACCAAACAACAGTCCTACCAGCAGTGTAGGAGGGTTCCCTTTTCTCCATACCCTCTTTAGCATTTATCATTTGTGGACTTTTGAATGATGGCCATTCTGACTGGTGTGGGGTGATAACTCATTGTAGTTTCGATCTGTATTTCTCACATAATTAGCAATGTTGAGCAAGTTTTCATGCGCTTTTTGGCTATCTGTATGTCTTCTTCAGAAAAATGTCTATTTAGGTACTCTGATTTTTTTTATTGAGTTGCTTGTTTTTTTACTGAGCTGTATGCAACTGAACTGTATGAACGGCTTGTATATTTTGGAAATGAAACCCTTGTCGGTTGCATCATTGGCAAATATTTCCTCCCAACTCCATAGGTTGTCTTCACACTTTGTTTATGGCTCTTCTTGCTGAAACATTCCATTTCACCCTCAGCCATTCCCCATTTACAGAAGTACTGTTTCTTCCAACATTGTGCCTTTATAGGGTTGTATGATAGACTTGTCTTCACCTGAGCTTCACTGATGCATCTGTTTTCAAGCTTCTACAATTCTGTTATTACAGTCTTCTTGCTTGTTCTTTAGTCTTTTTTTTCCTTTACATATAGCTTTTCTGTTTATTTAATGGGATTTCAAGAGGTATCAGCAGTAAGCATGCATGATCAATCCACCACTCTGAACTGGGTATCTTCCAAATTATCTTGATGAGTTTCTAAATAAGGATGCCAAACTCCCACCCCAATCCCTGCTATTACTGAATTACCAATTCTATCCCTGTGTGATTGCAGGCTCTAGGATATCTGAATCTTATGCAAAATGACCCCCCAAAAAATCTGATGGAGGGAGCTGTGTTACCCAATGGGTACACCCTGAAGAGATGATCTGTAAAGTCCTACAACCTATATCCATGCCTTCAGACATAAAATACTTCTAGGAACTATTAAAGGTTCCCTTAACAACTTCTTCCCCTATTCTTGATTCATATTAACCAATTCTTCCCATTGCTTCCCCTTCCCATTCCCCACCCACCTGCTATGGAAACCTAACTTTAGTATTTTCAGCTCTCTTCCTATGACTTCACATTTTAGATCCACCCAGTCACTGAGTCAGATATCTGTGTCAACTTTGACCCTCTTTCCTCACCTTTCATCAAATACCAAATCCTGACAACTCATCCTTTTGAGTAGCTCCTAATGTGCTGCTTCTTCTTTTGCTCCATAACCACTGACTCAGGACCTGTACTGGGGATACAGCTGGCCCTTTGGTTCCTCCAGTCTTGCCCCTTGAATCTATCACTCACACTGCAGGAGCAATCTTCCTAACACACAAATCTTGAGAGAGAGAGACATATATATATATTCCCTGATTAAAATTATCTGATAGCTACCATTGCTGATAGAGAAAATAGTAATTCTTAAACTGATACACATGGTAGTTAAAAATTCAGCCCCGGGGCTCACTTCATCTCCTGTTCTTCCCCAGCAAACACACTGAGCACCAACCACATCAAACTGCTGTGGATTCCCAAACATATCATATTTCATCTTTTTATACTGCTGAGTTTGTATATACTTTTTCATCTGTTGAATGTCATTCCTTAATTGAGTTTGTTTCATGCAACCCTATTATGTTCTAAAGTGTTCAGTGAAATTCTATCTTCCTCTGTGCTCCCCTAGAATTTCTGTTCTCTATAACCCTATGACTTGTTTACATGTTTTCCTTTCTAGACTGTGAGTTCCTTAGAGCAGGGACTGTGTCTTTATTATGGCTATTAGGTAGCACAGAGCCTGGCACCAAGGCATGTAACAAATATATAGAATAAACAATTTATTAGAATCTGCTGCTCTCTCACTATTTCTCTAGCTATTACCTGATTGAATCTGCCTGTTCCCATCTGTACAGGGAATCATAGCCTGAACACATGAGATATTTAAAGAACAATAAAGATGACTATAGAATAGTATAAAACCATGTTGAGACTACATTCGGCATACAACAATCTTCTGATGCTAAAATTTAATGCTAAAACATACAAATTTTCACCAAAAGTTAAGGTACCAAATCAGTAAAATTGACACTGTAAATATTTGAAATATATTTTTCAATGATAAAAAAATGGGGTACACAACTAATCAAATTCATACCATAACACAGTAAATCATATGTTATATTTACTGAAGTACTAACTATAAATAAAGTAGAGATTATAAGAAACAACATAGGTGTGAGCAATAAGAATAAGTTGTATCACTTTCCTACTTTCTCTTACTCTCAGTTCCAACACTGACATAATTAGAATAAAAATTTAAACCGTAATTAAGTAGGCTAGACTTTAGGGTACCTCAAATCTGGCCATACAACTGAAATACCTGGGAAGTATCTTTATTCTACCATTATCAACACCCTCATCACAAAAGTAATGCACACAATTTGAAAAGAAATTCAAATAACGCAGATATAGATAAAACAAAGTATAAATGCCCCAACTCTGATTCTACTCCCAAGAGGTAACAACAATTTATTAAAGAGTATATTAAAATGTTTCTTTTAAATTCCTTTTAGATATTTATGTATCTACCCACCCACCATCTACCACGCATGTCCCTGTCACACACATACAAAAAAAAAAAAACCTATATTTTCTGAAACACATGGAATGGAAATATACTATACATGCTAGCCTGCAATTGCTCTTTTCACTTGAGTGATCTTGTACATCTTTCCACATCAGCACATGGAGATATACCTTATTTCTCATTCTTTTTAATTATTAACTATTTGTTCATTCATTCAAAAAGTATCTTCTGAAAAGTTACCATGTGCCTGGCATCAAACCAGATCTAAAGGAATTCCCTTAGACTCTGCCTCACACCCCATATTAAAATCCATCACCCAGGGAGTAAAGTCTACACAGCATTTCATACAAGGCCACCTTTACAATTCTCAAGCCTCAGGTGCCACCCCTCCTTGCTTTAAACCGTTTTTCTGTAACATGAGTAACATGTTCCTCCCTACACACTGGACCTGGCCAGCTGGAAAATCTGTATATGATCCTGATAAACAGCCTGATTTGAGGACTGCCAGCCTGTAAGACCTGTTCTGAGAGGTGCTTGTGCTGTTGCTCACATGGTCATTTGGTCATTCAGTTAACAAATACTCATGAGGCACTCTACTGACCACTCGAGATCCAAAGATGAAAAGACTCAATCTCAGCTTTAAAGGAGATGAAGACTACTGGAGGGACAGATGTGAAACACCAGGAAATAATAACAGGTAACAGTTTGGGGGCTTTTACTATGTTAGGTAGTCTATTTCATATATATATCATATATATGATTGCATTTATCCTTATAACTAATAACTCTAAAAAGTAAGCTCTATTATCCTAATTTTATAGAAAGCAAAGAAATAAAATTCAGAAACGGAGGCAAAAAGAAGTCAAGCAAGTTGCTATTAAATATAATACAGTAAAATATATTTTCACTAGTAAAAACAGCATGATTCAAAAAAAATTCTGACTTTCCTTCTATCTCCATTTTTTGCCTTTGTGGGGCCTCTCTGAACTCCCAACTCTCTGAAACGCAAGTTACAGAAATTCAGGGCTCAATCACCGCCTGAGGCCACTCAGCTCACAGAATTTTATCTTGCTTGACTCTCTAGGGCCTAGAAAACTGCCAACCGGAATGAGGGCTGTCAGCCCAGGGCAAGAATTTCAGCTCTAAAGAATGACTTTAAGCCCTGGGAGGAAGACGAGGAAGACACACCCATTTGGATACATTCTATGGTACGATTATTGGCTACAATAGCTCTTCTCGTTCTTTCTCCAAAATTAAATAATCCAACGGCATCTGAACTTGCCTTCTGATAAATGACTGAGAATTCTGCACCTCATGGGTACAGAGTGTACAAGGTGTTGACCAAGCTGGCCTTAATGTTCCTCTCAGCTTGACCAAGCTTTGGACAGGTAGCTTCACTACCATAGGCTCCTGACTTCCCTTTCCTTAGAGCCTTTACTGTAGAAAATTTGCAATTGTAAATTCCTTTTCTGCCCCTTTGAGATGTAAATCTTCTCTCAGCCTCTTGCCAGCTTTTCAACTCAGGACCTGAGAGTCATTCCTTTGAAATGTCATCATAAAAAACATGGTGCCCCTATCTCCCAGTCTCTGTGGGAAGGTAGGAGTCTAACTTCAGTAAGTGCCAAGGAGCAAATACAAGTGGCCTATCACAATTGACCAACCTACCCCGTCATGGTCTGCAGACCCCATCTCCCCTCACCCCCGCCAGCTCGCCCAGCCCTCAGCACTTACACACCCTCCTGCCTTTTGTTTCAGAGGAGGTGAATTCAGTCTCCTTCCCCTGTTGCAACAGTCTTGAGCAAAATCTGCTCGGCCAGTTTAGCTCTGTCTGGTGCCATTCTTCTGTAACAGTGCTAAGCACAAAACCATAAATAAGGACACTAAGCACCCTATTTCCAGGAGAATATGAAAGAAACTAGGTTATGCTTCACAAAATTCAAAAGTCCTAGGATTTGGGGGAGCTACAGGTCAGAAGAGGCTGTTTAGTCATTTTCTTTTAAAATATAATTCATACTATTTTGATGGTGTAGAACAGGGAACATTTGTATCTTGCTTCATGAAAAGATGGACATGCTATCACCATAGAGAAAAAAATCTATTCCATAAACTCTGAATTCTTCTTCTAAATAATCAGGCTTTCCATGAGTATGCTTTTTTTTTTAATTAAAGGTACATGATTTAGATTTTTAAAAATGTTTTTAAAACATGAAATAAATAAGAATAGAGTAAAATTTGGTCCAACCCCACCTTGCGTGAGCTTAGTAGGTCTCTGGAGTTCGTGATTTAGTAATTTCATCCTAGAAAACACTACATCTTTAAGAAAACATGTTAGAGGTTACACCTAGTTGATTTCTATTGAACTTGAAATAACAAATTTGGATGACCAAAGAATACTTTTCAATTGAGCAAATCGATGCTCACAGTAGAACATCAGAAGTGAGTGAACTCTTGCCCAGAAAACAGCAGAGAAGCGCAACTGTAGTGTATAGAGTTGCCAAAACAGTTTCCTAGGCTTCCTGTTGCTAATATTTAAAAATAAATGAATCATCAAACAATTGAGAAGTTACGATTTCTTGCAATTATAGAAACAGATAAATTACAACAGAACGGTTGTAAAAATTACTGAAATTGTGCCACTTTCCTTTGTCTACCAGGAGACATCTCTCAGTTAGGTGCCACTGAAACCCACTTTATTATATCTGCACTCATCTGCAGCCCTGAGCTCTAGACTCAATGGCCTAAGTAAGTAATAGCACCATTTGGAGGGTTAATAGGCACTTTATAACTGTTATACCTAAAGCCATGATTTACATCCATGTAACTATTTTGCCCCCCCGTCCTCCCCTCCCCAAGAAATAGTACCTAACACTTAACTCAGATCGGTTAGCCACCCACCCCGCCCCCTTTCTAAAACTTCTCAGGAGCTCTCCATTTCTAATACACATCGAGTCCAAACTCCTTAGATCAAGGTCTAAAATTACATTTCTTCCTGCCTCCCTGCATATACCCTGTGATCTAAGCAAACCAGCTCTCTCAAACACAAGTTCATGCCTCTAGTCTTTGACCTTTCTCAAACATAAGTTCATGCCTCTAGCCTTTGCTTATACTGTACCTTTAGTCTAGGAATCTCCCCTAATACCCACTTAGAAGACTTCTACCTATTCAAGAAATAGTGCAAACACTACCTCCCTCTTTAAAGACTCACCTGATTCCCTCAGTCCCAATGAATTCTCAGCAACCTCCCAACCATCTTTCTTGAACCAATGGTTAGCATTAATTGCACTCTGCTTCACATCAAAAGTATTTTTAAGCATAACTGACTTCACTCTCTTATTGAACTATGAGATCTTTAAGGAACAAGGACTACATCTTATCTGCAGCTCTAAAAATTAATGTGACCTTGAAGAATTTAATTATTCTGAACCCTCAGTATCCTTAATTTTTAAAATAGAAGAAACAGTAATAACCACATAGTATTTTGTGAGAATAAAATGATTTATCTTAAGCATTTGGAACAGCACTGACCCATACGAGTTAATTATTACTATTATTATTTTCTAACTATTATTATTAATCATACCTCCCCATCTCATTCTCTAGCATTTAGTTGGTATTCAACATTGCTCTTAAAGGGCAAGGAAATGCCTGTAAAGGACATTTGTAGGGAAAAAAGAGAAGTCACTAAACATACGATGTGATGTGATAATGTCTCCAAACTAGGCAAGTAAGCATGTGAAATTTCGTAAGATGAAGAGGACAGTGAAGAGTTAAAGACAGAGGTGACTAGAAACAAGCCAATGTTCAAAATCTGCTCTCTCATCCAGCCTGGCACTGATGAGAAGGAGCAAGATTGAGCACTGTAAGTGGTAACGAGTCAAATAAGAAATCCACCTGCATTCTCTTTTAAGAGACCTGGTTCCAGGAGAAGCAAAGGAGCACTTGAAAAAGATAAGCTCGGTGATGTGAACAAAGACTACATTAGGAGGAGAAAGGAGAGGGGGAATTATTGCAGCCTCAAGACCCCAGACAGAAAAAAAGAAGAAAAGAAATTTTTTCACGACTTGAAGGAAAAAGGAGAAACTGTGTGTGGAATTATCCATGTCTGCTTTTCCAGTCCTCCTTCTGACCAGTGACATATTTTTGAGAAGTAAAATAGTCAGAGGGTCGTTAGAGGGGGCAATAAAAGCACATGTAGATTTCTGGCAAAACACCCACGGACTCATTAACACCAGCTGATCTACCCAGCTCAGAACTCTGCAGCATGAAAAACAAATTCTAAAAATAAGGCCTGGATGTCTCCCTAAAGGCACAACTTAAAGGAAAAAAATCTTTCCGAAATTTTACTTCAGGCTGTTTGGCAAGCCCAAGCAGACACAGATCTACCCACTGACACTTAATGAACACAAACTAATCATGTCACATTTTGCTCCGGGCAGTCCGCATTCTAAAATTAAGCACTAGCTCCTCTGTGCTACCCATAACAGAGCTGAAAGAACTGTCCAACACTGACAGAACAGATCTGCATGCTTGAACCAAGCATGGGAGATGTGTAACATTCTGAATTAATAAATGTCTCCGAAAGGGTCTGAATAGAAAGACCAAGACTAAAAGTGTCTAGAAGTCAGAGGCTTGTTTTAGCAACGCAGTCACGAATTTCAGCTTTTTCTTTCTGGAACACTTGCTTTTGCTGCATTTTGTGGGTCCTCTAAAGTCTGTCCCTAAAACCAGTCTAATAGCATCAGTTGCAAGACTTAATGGATAATGGGGAACAGGTTTCAGCACAGAATTCAGCATGAAGAATTCACACCATTCTTTACACCAGTAGTTTACATCAGTGGGAGGATATGGGGGATGGGAAGGTCATGGTCTCATCTGGATTACCTGAGGTCCCCCATCTGCTTCTGTAGAGTCTTGTGTATCCTGGGAGAAGTGGGGACAGGCATGTATATTTGGGGGGTGGGGAGGGAAGCTGTCATGATGGTATGTTCCCAGCGGGAAAGCTACTCTTAGTCTACCTGATTCTGAGGCCCTACACTCATGACATGAGTTTTGTTCTTTTGTCCAGAAAATCTTTGTATCACGTTCTTGTAAGTTATACTGGGACACAGCCACACCCACGTATTTATGTATGGTCTGTGGCTGCTTTGATGCTATGATGCCCAAGCTGGAAGCTACAACACAGACTGTAAGGCGCACAGAGCTGAAAACACTCACCTGGGCTTTGAGGGAAACGTTTGCTGACCCATTTTCAGATGACTGGGCAAGTCAGACAGAGTCTCTGTCCTTGTGCCTCACACCTTTCAGTATATCCAGTATTGTTCTTACCATGTTGGTGACTCAGGGATCACCCCAGACTTTCCTTATTTAGATTCTCCTTGAAATCTGGCCAGAACCATACGTCATCAGCTTATGAATGTCAGGAATGTTGGAAGTCTTTCACACTCACATTCAAAGAATGAATCTCTAAGGATGCAAGAAATGTAGAAAAAGCTGAGCAGTGAACAAATGGTGCCTCACAGTTCTCAAGTCCCCACAGTGGAAATTATAGCAAGTTAGATGTTCCAGGCATTCTTTATCAGTGAAAATTACATTTATCTGCCTCCTTAGTCCCCTGCTCTTCGTAGAATGGTTTGCAAACCCTCACACCCATTGATGTAGAGGCCTTTGGTAGGGGTGGGGTGAGAAATTCTTCCTGAAAGGAGTCCTGATAAGGTATTTCTAAGAGATGAGTATTCCCCTTTATTTGTCCGTAAGTGACACTGCCATATTGCCAGATACGGAATTTCTTAAGGGTTTTAAGTATTAACAAAAAGAAAAGGTGAGCTTTAGGATGTAGAGAATGACTCAAGCCAAACTTTACAAAGAATTTGCTTGTGGGAAGTCAGGTAAAATACTCAACAAGGAAGAAAATATATTTCATCAGGCCCTAAAACTATCACTGAAAAGAAGGTAAGCAGGGGTTCAAGCAAAACCATATTGATAATGGTAGAACTTTTTCAAATCATATTTTAATTCTAGAAAGAGTACAGGCTGGCTGAATAAGATGGCAACAAAACAGTAGCCAACTAAGTAAAATGTGACATCTCCTTCTCACCACTTTCTGGCCACTATGTGCTACGAATCACCACTCCTAGACAAAGATTCCATAAAATAACCCAAATAGGACACTTACCGGTATGTGTTTTTAAATGAAGTTAAATAAACTCCCTAAAATACATGGGGAAATTACTTGTTAGATGCTTTTCACATATCCTCTAGTAGTTGTGGATCTTTGGTCCAGGTGGGCTCAGGGGGGATGGAAATTCCGAGGAGATGTTGCCTTGGTTTTAGCTACTGAGTGGTCGGACTCACGTGTTTTAACAGATGTCTACCTGTTCACTGACAAGAAGCTGACATTACTATGACTGTTTTCGATAAAGTCAATCCTTCTTTCCTTTCTTCTTCTAATAGTTATTTATGCTCAAACTGTATTAGGATTTGAAAATATGATTTAAAAAATTATAGTCCCTGCTACCCTGGAGTTTATAGCCAAAAAGTGGTTTGTGAGAAGAATAAGTATTTTGAAGAAAAACATCTCAAAGTTTATAGATTTGAGTCAACATCCTCTTAAAACATTTAGAGGGATAAACATGGAAATAATCATATGAAAGTAACCTTTTTGAGTATTTATGTGCCAAGAACCATAATAAACATTAACATATTGTCTCATTTAGTTCTCATAACCCTATGGCCCAGACACTATTATTGTTATCCCCATTTTACAGATAAGAAAACTGACAATGAGGTTGCATGACTTCCCAGGGCTATCAAAGAACTAGATAAAGAAGCTGATAGTCCACTGCAGGAAGTCTGACTCCAGAGCCCATTCTAGAGTACAAGGCTACCATGAGGGATTGAGAGGGATACAAATGGACCTAGGATATAAGGAGAGCAAGAGGGAAGATGGAAAAATGATTTCTTCAGGCTGTGAGTATCCCAACCACTCTGAGTCTCCTATGTGTACCCAATAACAGGTTGTGCACTGCTCATTTAGAGAAAATGCCAGCAAGTCTGTGCCTCCCCCAGATTAATACTCCTGACTCTGCCTGGTTCGTAGCTGGGTCCCAGGAGACTGACAATGCCTGGTCTTTGGAGAATGCTTAATAATGTTTGCTGAATGAACATATACATGTAAAAGGCCTAACTTTTGGGAGAGGTAAGGTAAGGACAAGCAGGTTCAGACAACATTTTAAAACTTCTTTATCTCAACTCTTCTTACTACGTTCCTTTTCTAAGTTGTTTCCTTCACAACTTGCTTAATCATATTTTTATTTTGCCTACACAATTGAACACCTGGATTTGTAAAAGAATGGAGTTTGAGGTTAATGAAGTCTGGACTGAAAAAATCGCCACAAACTCAAAATAAATGAATCACAAAAACCTTGGAGAGCTGGACCATAGGTCAATTAGGAAACTATGATAAATTATAATTTAGGAAACTAGATTCCAGCAAGGTTAAGGGTCCTCTTCAAAGTTATCAGTTAATTGGTGACAAAGCCAAGATCCTATCTCCTGAAAGTGTGACAGCCTTTCACTCATACACACTGAGACTTGGCCATAAAAGGAGAATGAAACCAGGACGGCACTGGGAAAGGAGAATCTGCAGCCTTAAACAACCTGTAGGATCATAAAGAGGGATTTGATGAGGGAAATATGGAGATGCAGAGATGAGGGTGGTAAATGAAATAAGGTTCATGACCAAGTAACCATTACTCCTTAAGACCAAAATCTCACGTTATACTGACTTTCACCAATGTAAAAGTCATCTATGTTTATTCTCATACTTCTGCCTAGCATTTGTTGAGCTGGATTGTGTTGGGAAAAAACTTTAGTACACTGAAAAAATGCCTCCAAATATAATCATATACGTTAAGAAAATGAGAAAAATTATGAGAAAAAAAGCTGTTGCTAGTGATCTTACATATTGCTTTTAATATTTAAGTGGGAAAAAGCAGGGTGCTGATATTTGCATTGTAATCTATTGTAAAATGCATCTTCTACACCTTCCTTGGTTCTCTGTCCATTCTCATTTCACCTATGGAATTTGTGCTCTCCATCATACGCACATTATACAGAACATTGGGTGGGCATAGAGCAATGGTGCAATCAATGAAAAAAAAAATCCACCCCAATGATGAGTGATAAAATACACAGGGATACACGCTATTCTTAATTGGAACAACCTCAAGGCTTAGTCAGCCTACACAGTGGTACATTATTTTGTTGTTTCTGAGAAATAAGTCAGTTAAGATTGGAATGTTATTTTAATTGAGTGGACTTATGTCAACATTTCTCCAAAAAAAAATGGAAGAAAGGAAGGAAGAGAAGGACCTATCAGTATAATAATCATTTTTTTTAAAACATCACCTCAATCCTAGGTGGAAACAAAAATGATTCCATCAAATTGTGTAGAGAGACTATATAAAGCTTGAGAAGTGACTCAAAGGCAAGACAGATTTGAATTTCTCCAAACCAGAAATGTGTCTAGTAATTAACAGGACCTGCCAAGAACCTGTTTCATGTAACGTATGTTTCAAAGGGAGGGGCAGTATTAACAATGTAAATCTGAAGTTTTTTGCTAATTAGTTGGAATATTAATAGATTTTTTTAACCCCTTGAGTTAAAAGTAGTTTTGAAGTAATTGACCACAGACTTAGAAAGAATCATATTCTCTGGGAGTTCTTATGAAGAGAGGAAATGGATGAACAGGCCTCCTTTATAGTTACTAGTTTACCCTCTTTCCTTTCCACTGACCATGTTATATTCTTATCTCATGGCGGCTGTTCTCTCTTCCTTCCTGGAGGAAGAGATACAGAGGTAACATTAAACTTGCTTTATGTAACTCTTTACTCTAGACGTAAACAGTTTTAAAAAATATGCTGCAAAGTAATGGAAAAAATGTACGTTATTTTGTTATTAAATATGATCATTAGATTTCACTCCAGTATCTCCAACAAGGTAACAGTTCTAATACCTCTACTAGCAGAATAGCATTTTATTGATAAAGGATAAATAAGAGGAAGGAAGCACAAGAACTAACTTATGGGTCTCCATTTCATAATCTATAGTTAAGATGCATATGTGTGGCTGAGATGGAAATTCTGTGTGTTTAAACCAATTCCCTAGTGGTGGGGAAGATAATTTTTATTTTCTTTTTGTTGTTGTTAATGTTTTTAATAATTACTTTTGATACTTAGGGGTTTTTAAATGTCAACTATTAAGATGGAGAGTATTATACTTACAGGGATACCTTGGAGATATTGCCAGTTTGGTTCCAGACCACTGCCGAAAGCAAATACCACAATAAAGCAGGTCACAATTTTTTTTGTTTCCCATTGCACATAAAAGTTATGTTTTCACTATACTGTAGTCTATTAAGTTTATGACAGCATTGTGTCTTCAAAAACAAACAATAAAACAATGTACATACCTTTACCAAAAAATACTTTTATCGCTAAAACATGCTAACCATAATTCCAGCCTTCAGTGAGCCATAATCTTCTGGCTGGCAGCAAGTTTGAAATATTGTGAGAATTACCAAAATGTGACATGAAGACACAAAGTGAGCAAATGCTATTGGAAAAAAGGCACTGATAGACTTGCTCAACATAGGGTTGCCACAAATTCCAAGTTTGTAAAACATGCAGTATTTGCAAAGTTCAATAAGGCCAAGCACAACAACCCAATGTGTGCCTGCAAATGACAATTAACAGATTATTCAGAAAAAAAAATGACTGAAAAAAATTCCATAGATTCTTAAAAAGGAGGTGAAAGTTTTGATCAAGAATGCTGATGTCATTTTGGATTTGTTCAAATTTCAGATTCTCCTGATGATTCCCAATCTATTACATTGCTAGGGCTTTTGATCTCTTGGCTGTAACGGGATTTGAGTTCATCTAAATGATTAGTAGCTAGAAGGTGAATTTGATACTCTGGCCATTAAGGTATTTCCTTAAAACTAACATATGCCCTTACTAATTAAATGTGGAAGAATATGTATGCAAGTGTACGTGCATATATGCATATTCTAAAGCAAAAAAATAATACTATGGTGTTGTTGAACAAAAGAAGGAAGTAGAAGCAGAGAAGCAGGTAGAAGTTGCTGAGTTATAAGAAATTTAATCCTTCCAAGAGCCCTGAAAAGATGCACTGAGGCAGAATCAATTCTGTCTTACCCAGGAGAACTCTAACATCAAAGCATGCACCGTAAGCTTTCAATAAAATACAGATCAGCATCATCTAAGTGCCAATTAGATTCCTCTTGAGTAGCTTAAGGAAAATGCATACACAGAGACAGAAATATGCAATAAGCAAAATTATCACCTTGTAGTATTAAAATGTTTTTAATTTATAGAAAAATTTCCATTACCTTTTGAAATTATGCACATATGCTAAGATTATCTCATTTGTTTTTGATGTCACCAATGTATGTGCATAGTCTACAGAAAATAATAATGCATTTCCCTTTCTATGGCATTTATCCCCTCCTGTCTTAAGGCTTATCATAAAACAATGCAGCTAAACATAAGTCACACACGCATCACTCTGAGCTCTGCTTTTTTATTATCTCACAGAAATGCAGAGAAGTGCTTTATCCAGGATTTGCTTTGCAAAAATATAATGGCAAGGGAGTGAATGAATTTTATGGAACAACAGAAGACCAAAAGATGAAAATGCATTAAAAAGTATCAGAAATAGTTATCATATTCTCTAGGACATTAAAAAGCCAAATTGAAAGCTGTCACTGGAGAACGCTAAATTGGAAAATAACTCCTGCTGGCAGACATGTGATGCCACATTCCACCTAACTTCATTATCCTTTAGTCTTACTATTTTTGTTTACATTTGGTTAAAACTATTGATTATAGAGTTGAAAAAGAAAAATAAACTTTTGATCTCTGGAGTCCTTTTAAACTTGTGAGGTGCTCCAATTATTCTGGATACTGGAAAAATACAGCTGTATATGAATTTTTATGGATTTGTTATAATTGTCAAAGGTCCTTTCCCAAAAAAATGAAACCAAAATAGAGAGAATCCTAAACATAATAGACATATAGGACTCTGAAGAAAACAAGCCTGTATCAATGGTTCTAGAAGGGTTTTTTTTTGTTTTATGTCTTTTAAGGCTTTAAGTTCAATTTATATAGTTAGAAACAAAATATCCATTCTTTTTTTCTAATAGGTAGATATAAATATATCTATATCATCTGGATCCATATTTAAAAAGTAATAATGCAAATGTATTTTAAATTTAATCAGATGTTATATTTGCTCTGGTCTGGTTGCAATTCTAACCCCTAAAACATCTCTGAAGCTGGCAGGGTTCCTTGTAAGAGTGCTCAGCTTCACAAAGTTCAGCCCCTAAAAGCCTACTGGGTCCTTTCCCTCAAAGTCAGTCATTTAACAGATGGCATCCTTTCCAGTCGTATCCTGCTGACACAAAATGTAGTTCTGTCCTGGACAATATAATGCCTTCAACCTGTATTTGGAAGCAGAAATAAAGGAGTAAAGAGTGGAACACTGTCTTCATAATTGAGATCTAGCAGAGCATAAAAGCAGTAACGTTAGCATTTGAATCCCCTACCTGTACCTAAGCCCAGCATCTGCCACTTCCGGTGATAGCACGATTCCTTTCCACTTCAAACTTTTAGAGAATAGCACCCCCGTCCCAGTTCCCAAAAAACAAGAGTGAAGGGGCAGGTGACTTTGACAAAGAAATAAAAAACGATATAAAATTAGTATGAGGATTTAACAGTCACCACTCTCTAGAGAAAAGTAGCAGAAATGCCCTGAGGCGCCTGCTTATCACTCTGGGCTTTCCCACCACGAAACACTTAATGAAAAGGGTAAAACATCCCCCTCAGAAGTGCCCCAGGGAAAATGACTTTGACACAAGGGGGAGACGAGAGTAACCTGAAGGGAACAGAAGTCAAAGGTTTTAATATGTGCTAAAAGATTTCCCTGGTAAGCAGAATATCTTTAAAACACACATACAGAAAATAATTGGGCTTTTATGGTTAAGAATATAAGCATTACAGGAAAAATACAACAAACACCAATGTGTGCTGTACTCAGATTTAACACAAGTTGACAGTTTGCCATATTTACTTCAAAACAATTAAAAAAATAATATATTAGACTTCTGTTTCCAACAGTATGTGTGATAGATACCCTGACAAACCAGGCTGTTGGAGACAACTGAATGCACTAGATAAAATATTTTAAAAATATCTTTCTAAATGCATGATGAGCTGACAAGACACTAAGGAATATTTCAAGGCAAAAAACAAAAACAAAAACAAAAAAAGACTCAAGTAGATTAGAGAGGTAAGCAAACGTGGGGTGTTTCAGCCTAGGGACATGTGTGGAAACCTAGTGTCTGTAAAGCTCCATTTGGATGGCTCCCATGTCATGTGGGAGCTACAATGTACAACAATGTGAATGTCATGTACAGCATACATATGACTTAGAGGTTATTTTATAGCCTCCAACGTTTCGATGAAGTGAAGAATCCATGATGCCATTCGTCATATTAATCAATTAAAGGAAAATAATCTTCTAAAAATGCAGACCAAGAGTCCAGATAAAGTCAACATTCTTTTGTGATTAAAAACACACATTCTTGGCAAATGTGGAGTAGAAAAGAACTTCCCTTACCTGACAGAGTATCTGCCAAAAACCTAGAGGAAAAATATTGTTCTTAGCAAGAAATACTGAAAGCTTCCCCATGAGAGTAGGAAAAAAGGCAAAGATGCCCACCATTACCGCCTCTGTACAACATTACAGTTAAGTCCTGGTCGGCAAAGTAGGAGGACAAAAAAGAAATAGAAAGGCAAGGAAAGGAAAAAAAAAACTGGCATTATTCACAGCTGATGTGATCATGTATATAGAAAATCCAAAAGGATACACTGAAAATTATTAGAATTCAATAAAAAGTAACTGAAAACCAAGCAAAGTAGCAGGACACCAAGTGAATAAACAAAATCAACTGTCTATATATTACAGAACAATTAGAAATTATAAATTATGCTCTGATATATAGATAGCACTTGGGTCTCCCCAAATATCAAGTCTCTAGCAATAAATTAAACAAAAGATTTATAAAACCTCTATGGAAGAAAATAATAAAACATTATTGACAGACATCCAAGAAGACCTAAACAAACAGAAAAATATAACACATGTAGGAACTAGAAGCCTCAGTATTATAAAAATGTCAGTTCTACCCAAATTGTTCCATAGTTTTATAATGATTACAAACAAAACTGCATTCTTTTATTTTGGGTCTCAAACTGATTTTGAAATGATATGGAGGATCAAAATATCAGGGCCAACTGAAAAACTCCTCAAGAACAATAAGGCCTGGAATTTATCTTAAGAGATATCAGAACTTATTACAGAGCTACAACTGCCAAGAGAGTATGATGTTGGCAAGATACAGACAAATAGCCCAAGTGAAACTGAACAGGATCAATTAAACAGATAGGTTTATATGTAACATATTTTATGTATGTTATACAAATATACATGTGTATTTGATTTGTGACAGTGGTGGCATTGCAAATTATTGGGTGAGCGGAAGGAGTACTTTACAATAATAGGTCTGGTACAACTGAGTATAATATGTAGAAAAAATGAAAGGCAATGCTTACCCCATTCCAGACCCCCAAATCAATTTGACTACTTCTAGAAGACAATATAAGGAAATACCTAAAGATATAAACATTTATTAAATAAAACTATAAAATATATAAAATACAAATGAAACACCGATGAGAAATATTATTTTAATATAATCTATCAAATTACTGTACAGTGATAAGCCACAAAAAAGGAAAAACACTTCTAGTATACCCATCTTATAACAGAGTAGGATGAAGAATATAATTTTGAAGTCTCATAAATCAATAAGGAAACATGCCCATTCATATAAACTCAATAAATACAATTAAGCTCAAGACAGAACATGTGTTTCACAATGCACCTACAGGATCATACATGATATTGCCCTGTCTAGGACTCACTCAGTATTAAAACAGGCATCTGGTCAAGCACATACCATGTACAATTCATTAAGAAGAACATTTTGTTCAGAATGGTGTCAGTGGTCTCAAAAGTTACTCAAGTAACTTGCTGTCGATACTAAACAGAGTGAAAAAGTGCATTAGCACTCAGCCAACAGAAATGGCTTTGAATCAAAGGCTGCCTCACATTATTTATGTGATCATAAGCAAGTGCTTTTACCTCTCTGAATTAAGCTTCTATGAATATTAAGTGCAGATAATAACAACTACCATTCAGGGTTACTGTGAAGATTCAATGAGCTGATGTGTGTAAATGACCTGACGTACATTAGGTGCTTGTAAAAGTGATGGTGAGAGGGACTGTGGGAAGGTGGCACTGTCAGAGTTTCCCTTTAGCTCACAGTGTTGAAGTCACTTTACTAGCTTTCTTTGTAAAGGTGATAGACATAGCGCCTTTTTTCAGGTTCAAGGAGCACCTATCAGTGTTCCATATGTCAAATAAGAGAAATTTTCTTCCCTGTCAATTACAAAAAGCTCAGCCAGTGTGTTTCAGTATATGAAGAAACAAAAGCACTGTCTCTCCTCCTGGGAGTATGAAAGAGCACATAATTCTTGGGAGAAAACAGTATACAATGGAATACTCCTCAGCCATAAAAAATAATAAACTAATGCCATTTGGAGCAACATGGAGGGAACTGGAGATAAATCATTCTAAGTAAAGTAAGCCAGAAAAAGAAAGAAAAATACCATATGATAGCACTTATATGTGGAATCAAAAAAGAAAAAGAAAAAAAGGAGAGAGACTAATGAACTTATTTACAAAACAGAAACAGACTCACAAACAGAGAGAACAAACTTATGGATACCTGTGGGGGAAGAGTGTGGGAAGGGATAAATTGGAGTTAGAGATTGGCAGATACTAACTACTATATATAAAATAGATAAACAAGTTTACACTGTATAGCACAGGGAACTATATTCAATATCTTGTAGTAACCTATAATGAAAAAGAACATGAAAACAAATACATGTATGTATATGTATGACTAGAATATTATGCTGTACACCAGAAATTGACACAACATTATAAACTGACTATACTGAAAGAAAGAAAGAAAGAAAGAAAGAAAGAAAGAAAGAAAGAAAGAAAGAAAGAAAATGCCATGGACCTCGGGGTTAGGGCTCCTCAGGGACATCTCAGTCTTTTTCAGCCAGAAATGGTTCTGCCTTCACACCTGGGCTGAGCCTGGGAACTGGCCAGCACCAACACCAGCAAGGAAAAAAACACTATTTCCTGTGAGAAAATGCCCAAAGGTGTTCTTAGCTGGGCAGCCAACTAGCAATAGTATTACCTGCGCTGGAGGTTTTCAAAGGTACACACTGCCTCTTTTGAGATAATAAGCACACCTCTTGTTTAACCTACAAGAGGACATTTTTGTTGGTGATACAGGACCCTGAGGAGAAATGGATCGATGCGGTTTTCTCTGAGGGCAGGGAGGAAGACTGAAAGAATTACTCTCTAACATCAAAGTCAAGATAAGTGAATTAGACTGCGCCACCAGGCCCTGTAAATACAAACCCCTAAGATGAGACGGAAGGAGGAGAAAGCACCCTCTGTTCTTCAGACATGTCTCTAAGGAGAAAGCCGGAGCAGCACGCAGCAGTCTGGTGGCATGAGGATGGTGTGGCATACTCAGAGTTAAGAGATGCTAAAGGAAGTGAATGACTTTGTGGCTCTATAACAGGGCTTTGGGCATCATTAAATCCTGTGCTGTTTCCCTACAGAGTATCTCCTTAGCTGAGGAGTCAGAGAGAGACCACCTTTCAGAGCAGCAGGTTAACCTGGCAAGAAAGCCCCTAAGGAAGGCTCGGTGGCGATGTATCACTGAACTGGAGAGAGTCCCAAAGGTGGTGTTACACTTACAAATTTATAAAGGTGGTTTCAAGCTAATGGGGGAGAAAATATTCAAAACAAACCGGAGGCTTTAAGTCAACCTCACAGTTGCCATGCAAATAAAAACACTAAGAGATAATATACAAATGAGTATACACTCATCTGGATGAAAATCTAGCGGAAAGGTACGCAGGATGCTGAGCAAATGAGCTGCTGCTGCTGTTCTGCAGTCACTGCTTTTCCTCTGCCTCCTCCACATGCCTCTCCCACTCTGAGAGGGAGGGAGGATGCTGTGTCTATGGCTCTGTGCTGGATACTTCACCTGTGTCAGCTCTTTAAATCCTCAGTATAACCCTACCAAAGAGGGTTAGAATCCAGCAATGCCAACTGCTAGCCATGTAAATTAAAGCAGATTATTCAAGCTCTCCCAGCTTCAGTCTCATGTATAACACACAGATGATGATAATCTTTCTCACTGGGACTGCAATAAGCACTACATAAAATAAACACAAGAGTTCAATTAAATGGAAACTTTTATTAATGCTCCCACTAGGTCTGTCCCCTGGTCCATGTTTCTTGTTCAAAATTTCCATTCCTTTTGTTACATGCACATGGCTCTGAAGAGGGATAGTTAACCTGTATTTTTTTTAATGATAAGAGATATCAAGGTACAGTACAGACTTATTACAGCCTGTAACACTGAGCCAGACCTACTTAAGATTAAATAAAGAGCTGAGATAATGAGAGGAGAAAAAACTTACAAAACTGAGAATCTACTATCTTGAAGCTTATGAGAAGGTAAGTTTTACAAACTACAAAAAAGGTGATTATAAAAATTAATTATATAATATTTATATTTATTTATAATTTATATTTGTAATTAATTATAAAATTTATATTTGTAATAATTAATTATAAAAACATCTTATGAGTTATATATTATGCCTCACTCAGATGGTAATTTTAAATATTGCCTCAATTTGATTCTCTCCTTCAGCAAATAAGAAAGCGAGAGATACAAATCTCAGCCTAAGTCTTGTAGGTATCAAACTAGCAACAGATATTTTAATCTAGACACCCACTTTCTTTTACTCACTCAAAATGACATGGGGCATGAAAATAATTATCTAGGCTATGTCCAAGTACAAAAACAATTTTCAACTTCAGTTGAGGCATGTGAGAAGAAATTATATGTAATCTACATTACTATCCACACATACACATATGTATACACAGAGACCCATGTATTCTGTCCAGTTTCACACCTGGATGTCTGATTAACCTAGGAGAGTGCAGAATTCCATCTCCTTTTATCCCTTGAGAACTAGGATTTCAAGATGGCTTACATACTCACACAGTGAATATATTCATATAAATTTTGTCTCAATCCTAATACCTCTAGAGTAGCTTCCCTTCCCTTTCTGTAAATGAAAACTCTTCCTTTAGTGCAGCAATCTGATTAAACATGTTGACATGATATATACATGATTAAACTTCCTGAATCGGAAATATTTGTATGGTTAAACAGTTAATCCTGAGAATATGTTAGAAATCAATGTACAATGAGGTCATGTTGAGGAGATAGAAAAGATGTTTCTGGATAGTGGAAGAACACAAGGACAAGCAAGCATTGCCTGGAAGTCTATGAGAAAGTCACCTGAGAGTTGGGCCTGGCTTTCAGCAGGTTATCTTCTTCTCTGTTGACCTTATAGATTCTCTAAATTGTTCCCATGCTCATAATACCCATGCTGCTCAATGACCTATGAGACATTTCTCCAAGGAAAGATGGGTCCTGGGTGAAATGTTCTATGTAGAACTTTTTGGTTTCCTTCCATCATCATTAACTTATACGGAGGTAACAGATGTAGCAACCAATTGGCACTACAGGGAATCTGATTACCTCCTAGGTTTACCTTGAACTGACTTTTCTCCATCTCTGGAGATGTGTTGTATAGGGATTATCTACAGTAAGAGCATCACAAAATTTACATATTTACCATCTCCAAATTTAAAGTTCAAGCATGAAATTTTAAGATTTTTTAAATTATTATTTGAAGTTTTTAATAGAATCTGCAACTTCCAAAGAGGACAAGTGTTTTACTTTTATTCTTAACTCCAGTGGTAGATATAATACGCACATATTTACCAATGGAAAACATACAGGCAAAAATAGTGCATCTAAGTGTTCTTTAATCATTTCCATTAGTAAGTGTTTTCTTAGTTTTTTTGGTGTTTTTTGGTTTTTTTTTTTTAAGATATCTAATGATCGGTAAGTAAAGCAAGAAAGTATTGAAGAAAGAACTCGACGGACCTTTC
This sequence comes from Vicugna pacos, assembly GCF_048564905.1. Lineage (NCBI taxonomy): Eukaryota > Metazoa > Chordata > Mammalia > Artiodactyla > Camelidae > Vicugna > Vicugna pacos. Next base: position 65,331,271 of record NC_132997.1, read on the forward strand.
CTGTTTTCTTTAAGAGCACTTGTGTTAGCAAGGTGGGACTACTCAAGACAGAAGCATAGTTCATCTGTTCTTTCCATGGAAAAATGTCCACAATGCCAGCTGCTATGAAAGAGGCATCTCATTTTTCCATGGGAACAAGCTAGTTCTCACATCTCATGTGCTTGGAGCTGCACACATGTGAGACACCGCTGCAGCTGAAGTTTCACTTCTAATCCTGGACATCTGTTATCATGGTGGAGACTGCTCTAAAGAATCACATAACCCAAGTTGAGGGACCAAAGTTCACTTTGGAGCAGGTGTTTTCACAGGATCAGTCCATGATGGACTTTGTCTTTGGCAGCTGGTGCTCAACATCTCAGCATAACTACGGTTTAAACTGTACAGAACTTGATACTCTTAGCCCACATCATCTGATGTTCTCCTGCTTTGCCCAAATTTCCAAGAAAATGCTTATCAAAAATCATAGTGTAACAGATACACAGTACTCTATGTAAAATGGGTAAACAACAAGGATCTACTGAATAGTCTAAAGAACTATATTCAATTTCTTGTAATAACATAATGGAAAAAAACCTGAAAATATATGTATGTATATGTGTAACTGAATCACCTTGCAGTATACCTGAAACTAACATTGTAAATCAACTACACTTTAATACAAAAAAAAAAAGTCATAGTGTTTTATGGACCTTCTCCCTTCACTTATACTTGGAAAACACCTCTTTTGAAGTGATTGCCTTCTGTGTTTTATGTAACTATATTAAAATAATTTGGTTTGGGGGTCATACTAAAGGAAATTACTGTAAGAGTCACTCAAACAAAAAATTTAGTGGTGAGTGGTCAAGTCCTAGTTCAGAAACTCCTTTATGTATTGTAATCTCTAGACCCCTTCTCCCTAAAAATATAAACAAAGTAAAAAGACCATAGTGAACCAAGCCAATTGTCCCTTAAGGTAGTCTAAATCTTTCTGATTTATATTACCAATATAACATTTAAAACATGAAACATTCAATTTTTTAAATAGAAGTAGACTACAAAGAAAACAAATGGCTATAAAAGGTGTTCCTTACATGCACACTTTTGTAACTTCTCCAAGCTCACAATCAAAACTGAGTTAATGATCAAATTTTCTTCCCCTCTGGCTAATGTGTTAAGAGCTGACAGAAGTAATCTTAAAAAAGAACAACTGATATAATTCTCACATTCCTTCCATGACCTTACATTTTTAGCACTGCAAAATATTTCAGCAATCACAGTCATTCAAGTGAAGTGGCGAATACTTTTCAACATGGACATCGACAACATACACATGATATTATGGACACCCAATGATTTTGCTCTGAGATATTCTGAATTTTGTGCAACTGCTAAAGGTTAACTATGTTTGCCTCTTTGTCAGTCATGTGAAATAAATCTGAGCTATTTTCTCCAAATACTCCACGGGCACTTCTGCTCATGGGCTAATCTCATTTCTTGTTACTTTCTTATCAGGGCTTGACTAATTTAGTGTGAACTGAAAAAGAACAAGTTTAACACAAGGCATGGAATCAAATTCCAGGATGTCCTCCGTGAATGTCCAGTTCTTCTATATGATTCTAATTCAGAATGAACTATTGCCTAAAAATGTATGCTGTGGCATTCATAAAATGTTAGCAAAAGGGAAGCAATTAATTTGGTTGGCATGTATTCTAATATGGAACTTTTTTAGACATGCACTCATCTATGAAACATTAATGACACTGCACAGAGGAAGTAACATCATTCAGCAAAAAAATCTGACCTTACTGCCATACCCTTGTCTTATAACTGAAAGCACCAGGACTCTTGATATGGTATTTTTTTTCTGCTAAATCTTCTTATACTAGATTTGAGGGAGTTAAGATCATGCAGAATGGTTAGGACTCAGTCCCAACCAAGATACCTAAGCAAGATTCAGATTTGATTTCACTCTAACTGAAACCATTTTTATAGCCTAGAAAATGGCTCTCTCATTCCCAGAAGCTCCGCGTAGCAATCCAGTCAGACACTTGAAGATGGTAAACTACAATATTTCCCAACAGTTCTCTGAATAACAACTATGTTGCATCTACAGGTGTTAATGAAGGTCTCACAGAATCTTCTATCTTCCCTGTCCTGCCTGGTAAAATCCTATAGTGCAGCCACAGTTTAGTTAATTGTAACTGCACACATGTTGAGTACTGTGTGAAAAATTACCAAAATATCTTATATGCAAAATGTAAATCTACCAAATCAAATTTTAAAACCGGCAGAAGTGAGTGATAATAAACTATGTCAACACTGTTGTACCTGCCAGTGCAACTTTAGTTTGTAAACAATATCTGCTAATCTTTACAAATTACTCTTGAATTATGCAAGTCTTGAACTACATAATATCTTGGCTCACAATCCAACTTGAGTAAAGTTTAGGATGCATTCTTCTTATAAAATATGACTACCATGTACTTCTCCCACGCTGTCTCACATCACCCTCTGAGACATACTTCACAAAGAATTAAGTTTCCCTTCTCCAGGTTCTCTATGCACTTTGCTTCTATTCCTAGTATCACATATCTCCTCTCAATCACACTTGGTGGTTAACGTATCTGTAATTGTGTGCTTCTTGCAGTGACTGTGGCTCCCTCATCTTCCCCCAACATGGCAATCACATTGCATGTGGGTGTCCCTAACTGTTGGTGAATTTATCATTTAGATACATTGCTTTCATTAATATTCATATTTGGAAATGTTACATATGCACAGAAATAAACTGATTAAACTTGATTACTGCTTTGAATACAATCATAGATGACTAGAAACACGTGCCCAGAACTTCACTGAAAATATAAATATAGTTTGTCCTATTGAATTGTTCACCAATGTTTTGTATTATCTCTATTGAGATACAATTCATATACCATCAAATTCAGCATTTTAAGGTACAGAATTCAGTGGGGTTTAGTATATTCACAGGGTTGTGGAATCATCACCACAATCTAACTTTAGAAGCTTTTCATCATACCAAAAAAACTCTATCTACCAGCAGTCATTCCCCACTCACACACTTCCATCACCCCAGCCTCCAGAAACAAGTAATCTTCTGTTCCTATTTATAAGCCTGATTTGGACAATTCATATAAATGGAATACAATATGTGGTCTTTGGTGACTGGCCTCTTTCATATAGCATATTATTTTCAAGGTTTATCCAGTTTGCAGTGTATATCAGTACTTTTTTTTTTAATGGCTGAGCAATAGTTTACTGTATGGAACCAAAATGTCCATTGACAGGTGATGGATAAAGTTGTGTTTTATACACACACACACACACACACACACACACACACACACACACACACACACACACACACACAATGGAATATTACTAAGCCATAAAAAAGAATGAAGTAATGCTATTTGCAGTAATGTAAATAGACCTAGGGATTATCATATTAAGTGAAGTATGTCAGAGAAAGACAAATATCATGATATAACTTCTATGTGGAATCTAAAAAAATTATATAAATGAACTTATTTATAAAACAGAAACAGACTCACAGACATAGAAAATAAACCTATGATTACCAAAGGGGAAAGGGGTGGGAGGAAGAATTAGGAATTTGAGATCAACAGATGCACAGTACTATATATAAAATAAATAATGATGACCTACTGTATAGCACAGGGAACTATAGTCAATCTTATAATACTCTATAATGAAAAGATTCTGAAAAATTATATGTATTTTCAGATTCTATACATATATATTTATATATATGTATAACAATCTTCTTGCTGTACATCTGAAACATTGTAAATTAACTATACTTCCATTAAAAAACAGTTTATCGTGTAGATAAGCCACATTTTGTTTATCAACTTGTTGGCTGATAGACTTTTGGATAGTTTCCACTTTTTGACTATTACGAATAATGGTGCTATGGACATCCACATAAAAGTTCTCATGTGAACATGTTTTCATTTCTTTTGACTATATACCTAGGAGTGGAACTGCTGAGTCATATGGTAAATCAACATTTAACATTTAAGGAACTGCCAAGCTGTTTTCCAAAGTGGCTGCACCCTTTACAGTCCCATCATCAATGTATCAGAGTCCCAGTTTCTCTACACCCTTGCTAACACTTGCTGTTATCTGTCCTTTGGATTATAGCCAACCTAGTGAGTGTGAAGTAGTCACACTGTGGTTTTGATTTGCATTTCCCTAATGACTAGCGATGTTGAGCATCTTTTCATATGCTTATTTGGCCACCTGTATTTTTTCTTTGGAAATATATCTATTCAATACTTCACCCAGTTTTCAATTGGGTTATTTGTCTTTTTTTCATTGAGTTGTAACAGTTATGTTTTCTAAATTCAAGTCCCTTTATATCAGATAGATGGTTTTCAAATGTTTTTCTTCCAAAAGGTTTTTGTTCATTTTATTGATATCATCAGCTGACACACAAAATAGTTAATTTTAATGAAGTCAATTTTTTTTCCCTTTTTGCAACTTCTACTTTTGGTGTCATGACTAAGAAATCAATGGCCAACCCAAGGTCACAATGTAAATGTATATCCTTCTAACAATGTTATACTTTTAGCACATGGTGCTGTCAACCAGTCTCAGATGGCAAACACAAGGATTAACCCATTGCACAATTTCCCAAAGACCACATACCTGTAAATACACACATATCTGCATACACAAAGCTATAAATGGCAGAAATCTTTAAATTCATTTAAGATCAGCATTTTTTCAAGGTTTAAGGTGTAGATATGAGTCATGTTTACAACCAGCATGATATGAGACTTGTTTTTTCCATTTTTTTTTAACATGGGTTTTGATTACTATTTTCTGATTGGGACACAAAACCTACTTTCCCCTTATGATTTCTTAGTTGGTAGTGAGGTAGGAAGACTCATCCTTCTAATTATCCACAATGGACCATGTGAAGGCTGCTCCTCTCCTAAGGTGATGGAAAGAACCCGGTCTAAACTAGGGACTCAAACAGATTTGGGTTCTATTTCAAACTCTGCTAATATCTTTGAATATTTCTTTAACTAAAAACTGAACCCATGAAGCCCATTTTTGATGGTTACTTGCCAGTACTGAAAGAGAGAACGTTTAATAAACTCAGCATCAAATCTGTCATTAAACAGATACTTCATAATATATCAGTCTATCTTCCTGCAAGATCCAAATTAAAAACATGAATATATTTCCCTATTTTCCACTATTCTAAAATGAAAACCTTTTGTCTGGCTTTCAAAACTATCTCTATATAATTGGGTGCCAAATTCTAATATATTCTCATTTGTTCAGTATCTTTGACTAAGTATAAGCTATTGAACAGGGTTCTTTAAATGTTCTAAACCTCAAGAGCCTTCCTATTTTCCAAGAAAGGCTTAAAGATTTTACTTAAAAAATAGGCATAATATTATCAGTGTCCTAAGAGACACAAGCAAATCACTTTGGGGATCAGAAAATGATAAGGTTAAGCAGATGGGAAAGTCAAAGAAAAATTCCTGGAGGAGCAATTAAGGTGAAACTTGAAAAATGGTTAGGATTTGGATAGAATAAAAGAACGAACTAGCATAAAAATATGAAGATATGAAAAGGGAGGTCATACTTGCAGAAATCCTGATGAGTCTGACGTGTAGCATACACACAGGAGTAAGACAGATCCGGGGCACTGAGGGCACTGAATGGCAGGTTGAGTTTGGCCTTTATTTGATGGCTGATAAAGGGCTAAGCAGTAAAATAACATGTCAAGAAGGGTATCCTAGAAAGGTCATTCTGCCAGAAAAGTACAAAATGATCTGGGTGGGGAAGAGACAGACCTGCAGTAGAAAAACAAGTTTGCTATAATAATATTTCCACTCAGGCCGACACTGCCATGGCCCTCCCACCAGCTATCATCCCCCCAGGGTTGTCCTAACAGAGTCCTGATTTTGTTCCAGAATCATGCAAAGCAGCAATATACTCAGGGAAATATCTCTCAGGGATGAAAAGAGAGTGATCTAAGCCAGGATTAGTAAACTTTTTCTGTAAATGGCCAGAGAGTAAATATTTCAGGCTTTGCAGGCTGTGTTATTTCAGTCACCACTGCTCAACTCTGCCCTTGTAACAGGAAAGAAACGGCAGATGATATGTAAATGAATAAATGTAACTGTTCATTAGACTTTATGTATGGACAGTGAAATCTGAATTTCATACAATTTTCATGTGTCATGAAATATTATTCTTTTGATTTTTAAACCATTTAAAAATGCTAAAACCACTCTTAGCTCCCAGCCAACAGGAAAATGGGCAACAGGCTGTATCTGGCCCACCGGGCCCTAGCTTGCCAATCCCTGAGCTAAACCAATCATATCTGCTTCAAATTCCCTGACAGGTATTGTTTAGGGAGCTGTTGGGTATGTGGTGTAGTTTTGAGCAATGAGATATAAGTGAATGTCTGCTGGAGGGTTTCCAGAGAAGATTTTCCCATCCAATAAAAACAGATGTGCCAGAAAAATTAAGCCTCTGAAGATAAATTCGTTTAGAGCTGTGTGAGCTATTTTTGCATCCATGAGAGGAAGCCGAAGAGATCTGCAGAGGACCATCCCAACTGATACACCAAGTGCAAGAAATACGTAGGTCTAAGCAGAATGAGCACAAGGTAATGGGGCAGAAAACAGTTGCTTCGAGAGAAATTGTCGAGGTGGAATTGGTGTTCCAGTGGTTTCCGGGTTAAGTCACAGGCAAGGGAACATGATAAAAATTAAAGCTATGTCTCAGGCATTGGAGCCTGAATAAAAAGGAGAATGGTATTACTTTTAAGGAAGAAGAGAAAGTTTGAGTAAAAAAAAAATGAGCGTGGTCTGGAATCTCAGGCAGGCAGGAGGAGATGAATAAAAAAGACTGTTGGATAACAGCAAGAGGGCTGCTGAGTCCAGCCTGCTGGAATGCACAACAGATCATTTCACCTGGGTTCAGACCAAGAGTGTTTCGCAGCTCCTGGAGGTGCTGATAGAACCACAACAGACAGTGGTCACACATTTCATGCGACAGGATCAGCCTGCACAGGATCCCTCAAACGGCATCTCATCACCAGGGATTCGTACGGCTGGGCCTTGGGCCAACCCTGCCAGGTCAAACTGTGGCTGCCTCCAGGGAACCCTGAGAAAGAGGCAGCTTGCCTCCCTCCATTCTCCATGCTTTAGTCTGAGCAGATTGCTAACTTTCACTCTGTGCTCCAGGGAGGGTTAGTGCTCAGTGATACCCTGGGAACTGCTGTGGGCAACACTGATACTTCCAATAAAGTGACAACATGCAATGTTGTAAAAAAACAAAATGCAACAAATTAGAACAGCAAAAATGAACCAAAAAATGTGATGCTGATACTCATTCTGAAAGACTGTTAACAAGATGGGACACAGCTTTAAGCATTCACTGCTCTATGAAGATACGTGCTCATGTATCTGACTAGAAGTAAGGGACAGGTCAGAGTTTTTAATGTGGAGATCAATTCTATTTTTCTTTAACAGGGAGAAAAATGATTTCATAAAAGCAGGAAGTTAAAAACAGAACCAGCATCTGACCCAGCAATCCTAGATCTGGTTATTTATCTAAAAGAATTAAAATCAGGATCTCAAAGAGATGTTAGCACCCCCATATTCACTGTGGCATTATTCATGACAGCTGAGATGTAAAAACAACCCCAACGTCCACCAACAGATGAATGGATAAAAAAGCTTCAGTATACACATAAAATGGAATACCATTCAACCTTAGAAAAAAGAGGAATTCCTACAATATGCAACAACATGGATGAACCTTCAAAATATGCTAAGTGAAATAAGCCAATCACAGAAAGACAAATAGTACATGATTCTACTTATATGAGCTAACTTAAATAGTCAAATCACAGAATCAGAATGTAATGGTACTTGCCAGGGGCTGGGAAGATGAGCAAATGAGGAGTTACTGATCAGTGGGGAATAAAGTTTCAGTCAAGCGAGAGAAAGAACTTTCGAGATCAGCTATACAATGTTGTACCTAAAATTAACAATAATATGTGGTGCACTTAAAAATGTGTTAAGAGTATAAATCTCCTAATAAGTATTCTTTCCACTGTAAAATAACAGATAGAAATGTAGATAAGGTAAATAAATCCACTGTTCATTTTAATAATAAAGAGTAACACAACTAAAGTTTAAATGTTTACTAAAACCAATTGTTGGAGGGCATGAAGGAAAATGAGAAGTCCCGGCACTGCTAGTTAAGAGTGTAAATTGTACACCTCCTCGGAAAGCCATTTGACAAGATCTAGTAAAGTAAGCGTGTGAATTTTCTATGACTCAGCCTAGCAATCTCATCTTTAGGCATATGCCCAGAGATACTGTGGCGATATGATGGGAATGAAGACACAGTCCGGGACCATCTTCTGCAGCATTGATGCACTACTGTACAACTGTTAACAACTGATAGTACAGAAATGGATAAGTGTACTGTGTCATATTCATTAAATAGAATACTACAATTAAATATTTGATTTTGATATCTCAAAGTGTGTGCAAAAAGTAAACTCAAAGGATATATACAGTACACAGTCAGCCCACCATACCTGTGATGTGTGCATCAGAGGATTCAACCAACTGTGGAGGGAAAAATATTTTAAAAAAGAAATTCCAAAAAGTACCAAAAAGCAAGACTTGAATTTCCTATGTGCTAGCAACTATTTACATAGACTTTACCTCATATTTACAACGATTTACATAGCATTTACATTGCACTAGATATTATAAGTAATCGAGAGATGATTTAAAGTGTATAGGAGGATATGCATAGTTATATGCAAATACTATGCCATTTTAAATAAAGGAATTGGGCCTGCATGGATTTTGATATTCAAGAGGGGTCCTGCAATCAATCCCCAATGGATACTAAGGGACAACTGTACAATGTAAAAATTTTAGACATTTGAAACATATTGTTATACATGCTTACATATATCATCAACCTAACTGTAAAACTGTGCACTAACTTCAGGAGAGTTGTACTCCAGAGGGAGGGAAAAAGAGATAGAGGTTATGGAGAATAAGACAGCAAAGAGGAGGCTTTGAAAGAAATCTGTATTTTAAATTTCATTAATGTAACAAAGGCCTGCAGTAAATGTGGCAAAATGTTAAAATGTATTATATCTAGGTGGTGAATTCATGGATGCCTACAGAACTAGCAAATATTTTTTCAAGGCTGAACACTCTCAATCACCAACTCTGACAAAATTAAACATTTTTTACTGAACATAATAAGGTACTGCAATAAAAAATGAAGTGCAGATTAGGATGAAGTATTTCTGTGAGATTGTAAAAAAGATAAAGAAACATTTGGTTCGCTCGATGACACAAGCAACTTGATCCATTAACAGAAGATAGATTTATCAACATTTTCCCCAACAGTAGGCTGAAGCATTCACTCTCATACAGCGGGGAAAGCAATGGAAAAAACTCCCAGCTCCTACACCTTGACGTTGAGGGGGGTGTGTGTGTGTGTGTGTCCGTCCAAAAATGAGAAACTGCCTGAATGCACAGCCTAGTAAGTGCTATTACCCCCATCACCTCAAATCAATTTTGTGATTTTATAGATCTAATGCAACAGCATCTTAACCATTTAGCAAGAAGTAAAATGTTTTATGATTTTAATAATTTGAAACAGCATCCAATACTAAAAGAAACAGATCTATTAATAGATTTAAGATAACCTCCACTTAAATTTTTAAAACTAATTTGTATTGAATTATAATGGACAGAGAAAAAGTGCACTATTGTACAGCTCTATCCATTTTCATAAAATGGACACAAAAATGTAACCACAACCCATTAAGATATAGAAATAGAATACTACCAGGATCCTAGAAGAGCCTCTATCATGATCATCATGACTTTCCCTCCCAAAAGTAACCACGATCCTGAGATCTAACACCTAGATTAATTTTGCCTGTTTTCAACCAAAATCATCTGTTCTCCCTCCCTTTGCTCAGCTTGATTTTTGTGAGATTCATCAATGTTTTACAAGTAGCATTAGTTTTTTGACTTTCATTTCTGTATACCACCTCACTGTATTAGTACACCATACGGTGCTGATTAATTTACTACTAAAGGACATTTCTGTTTCCAGCTTTTGAAATTTATGATTAAAGCTGCTATAAACATTATACTCCATATCTTTTTAGGAACACAAATACGCCTTTCTGTTGAACACACACACACACACACATCCATACAAGACTGATGATTTATAATGTATTTAATACATTCAACTTTCAAGTTCTCAAAAATAGTTGTACCAGTGAGTAGAAGTATGAATGAAATAGGATTGACAAAAAGTTGACGATTGTTGAAGTAATTGTTACATCAGGTTCATGGTACTATTTTATTTATTTTAGAATTTTTGACAAACTAAGGCTTTTACAATGGTGTACCAGCCTTCTGTTTTATTTAAAAAAAAAATGGGGAGCTGCATTCTTTAAACCATGTCATAAAAGACACAGAAAGGCTGTGGGAATGTTTCGGATTAAAGGAGGCTAAAGAGACATGACAATAAATGGAGCACCTGATCCAACACTGGGTCCTGAAGGGGGAAAGTGCAGTGATGGATATTATTAGTGCAATTAATAAATCTGAAAAGTTAAGTGGTAGATTAAGCAAAAGGAAATTAACAATGTTGAAATTAACTGATGTTCATTGCACATTGGTCACATAAGAAAATACCCTTACTTTCAGGAAGCATGCATTGTAGGATTTTGGGGTCAAAGATCCGGACATACGTAATTTATCCTCAAATCACTCAGGGGAATATATATATATATAATTATATACTTATATATTTACACAATTTATATTTATTTAATAAATATAAATTTATGTGTGTGTATTTAATATTTAGATTTATATAGCTATATAAATTTATATAATTTCCATAGTATTTATAAATAATTATAAATAAATACACAATTATATGTTATGAATATATATGTAAATAGAGTAAAATGTTAATAATTGATCTGGATAAGAAGTATGTAAGTACTGTTTGTACTTTAACAAATATTTTTATTTTTCTAACTTCTCAGTAAATTTGAACTTATTTCCTAATAAAAAGTTTAAAAAAAAAATGCTGTGCCACTCTATACCCCACTAGCAGGGTATAAGAGTTCATGCTGCTCAACCCTAGTCGTTGACTGGCTGCTGCGAACCTTTATATTTTAGCCCTTCTGGTGGGAATGCAGTTATAGATCGGGGGGCTTTAACTTGCATGTTTCATTTTCCTGAAAACTAATGGTACTGAGCTCCTTTTCTTACGTTATTTGGCTATTTAAATATCCTCTGTTGTGAAGTAATTTTTTTTCTTTTCCCCATTTTTTTTTTCCTACTGGATTGTCTGTCTTTTACTCACTGATTTGTAAAAGTCCTTTCACAAGATTTCACGTGAATTTTAAAGGAAAAAAGAGTGGTTTCAAAGAAACTCCAAAATTTTACGGAAATAGGCCTGAGTTACACCCTTGGTCTCTGAGACGTATTTCTTGTAAAAGTTTCAGAAGCTCCACTTTAGGCCAGTAGATGGAACTTTTATTTACACCCTGATGGGCTGTGTTTAAATCTTATTGAAACAAGTGACTCAAGAGTAATCACAGTTCTGCTGCTTCTTCCTGACAGAGGCACAAGGCATCATGATAACTAGAAGGATTTCCAGGCAGAAGAGAGCATAGTTGACCTGAGATGCCAGGAACTGAACAGACCTACTCAGTAAGGCTTTCTATCTGCTACAGCAAAGCTGTCGGATGGTATTTATCAACCTTTTTTCACTCACAGTAAGAAATATATTTTACATCATGATCCAGGTACAAATATGACTGGAAAAAAAAATCCAAATTGCTATCTGTTTTTACTACCTTTTTGTTTACTGTACCCTGATATTTTCTAGATATTGTTTTATCCCATTTTCATTGTTGTTGTTGCTGTTTTTAGCACAGGCTCTAATCCACTGAACTAATTTCACATGACAGCTCTTACAAAAACACTGCTTTAGAATGTCACTTCTCAAATTTCAACACATGTGCAAATTAAAATTCTCACTGAAATGCAGATTGTTTTGGTAAGTTGGGACAAACCATTATTATTAATACTACTATCATCAATTTCACTCAGCGTAGATGCAAATTGAAGGAAATATACATGACTAATTTGGGGTGCCTGAAACTATCAATACCATCATCTTTTTGTCTATACATCCTCTTCTCCCCCATTCCTCCCAAGCATGTCATTCCCATAGTCTGCTATTCCTTGCTAAGCTCAGAACCTGAAAGAGTCAGTCACTCTTGAAGTCTATCTGGCTTGCCAGAGAAGAAAGAGTACAGATGTCCTTGTTCTTCTCATGCTCTAAAGCAGAGCTTCTCCAACTTTAATGGGCATACATGTTAAAATCCAGACTCTAATTCACAAGTCTGGGGTAAGGCCTGAGATTCTGAATCACCAAGAAGCCCCCAGATAAGACTGGGTCTACTCGTGCATGGCCCCCATTTTGAATAACAAAACTCCAGAAGACAATAAAAGCAGACACTTAAGACTTTTCGATTCAAATATGAGTAAGAGTGACATGGCTAACCAGAACACTAAGCACCAAAACTTTTGTAAGGGCACACAGAGAAAGATTTCTAAGGGGGTCGTGCACAGAATCACTGAAATGGTTAATGGGATCCTGATTACAAAAAAAAAAAAAAAAAAAAAAAAAAAAAAAGCAAATAAGGCCTGACTCAGGAGATGGACTCAGAAACTGGAGCAATACCAAAGTAGTGCTGATGCCCTGAGTCATAGGGAAGGCAGATTCTGTAGGGAAGATAGGGTGAAGGCAAATGTGGTCACAGAAGCGGTGTAAAAACCTGTGATGATTCAGGAAGACCCCGAGTAACAGTGAGATCCCAGCTAGGCACCTAGAGCGATACACTGGAGCTGAGGAAGTGGAAAGGCTCTGAAGTCAACAATACTTGGAATTACAAAGAATAACGTCAAGGCCAAGAGTTGAGGCCACTGGAACACAGGGATACTGTTCTGGAGACTGAAAGACCATCTTGACTAGGATGAGGAGAGGGTGGTCTAGACAGAGAGCAGAGGCTTCTGAAAGAGAGTGGTCACTCAGGTGCTGCTGGCCTCTAGGACACTTCTGTACGCCCGAGTACTCAGCTGTGCTGGATGTCAGGCCGCCCTGCACACCACTGGGCTGTACACACAGAGCAGGACCACAGCCGGAGGTGGGTGAAGTCAGCCCCCACTCCTGACAGCGTTTAAAGAAAGTGGGAGAAAGTGTATCTTTTGCACAGTGCTTTGAAAGACATGCAACAGACAGGAAATGCCAATTACAGTTAGGAAATAGGAGAATAGTGTTGATAGGAAATGCTGCTTCAGGAAAGGGAACAGGAAAAGAAATTATGCAATTGGTTAAAAAATAAAATATCATACACAGGAATGTTGAGCTTATGTGCAATGAAAGTATTCTACAGGCCACAGAAAAAGGGATTATTAAAGATTAGGTGGTTGGGGAGGTCTCTCACCAAGCTGCTTGTGGTAATAAGAAGAGATTACAGTGAGCCAGGCAATGTGCTAAGGGTGTTACATGTAGGATTGCAATGTAACTGATTCACCAGACCACAGTATCTGGAGAGTAGAAGAGTGTGCTAAAATCATTAATTACATAAAATCATAATTATTTGCCGGTCAATTTATCTGTTTTATTACATTAGACCTGACATAGTTCCATTCAGTAACTGGTTTTATGTCATTTAAATAAACATAAAACACATCCATATATATTAAAGCAAAATTAACAGTTCTTTATATTGAATATCTGAATACTGGAAATTATATATGATTAAAGATAAATATCACACAATAATTATTATTTTAGTACATAATCATATACTGTGTCCACTGTCTCCAGTAAACCTCAGTGGCATTTTGCTAAGTAATGTTTTTCTAAATGATATTTCTTCACAGAATTTCCCGCAATCTTCCTCAAAACTACATTTCAAGTTTCCTAAATTTAAAAATGACAATGTCAATTAACTCTGCTCTGTATATAAGTCATACCATTTTTGAGAAAATATTCTTTCTACAGTTGCAAAATTATCTGGATGGATAAGAGTCATCTTCTAAATGGAAGATAGTCTCTATTCTATTTTTTCATATTTATAATAAGAATATTTCATATTTGCAAATATTTCCATCCAGGTATTATTTCTGTTACTTTGTTAGTGGCTCTCCTCAATATATGCTTTATCAACAAATATTTTTGAAAGACAAATTTCAACAAATAACTTCTTTTTGATACATTATCCTTTTCAAAATCATAGACATTCCTTCTTAATTTCATTATCTTCTGATACAGAATATAAATTTATCAAATTTAAAACAGGAGCTTAACTGAAAGATTCTTTCCACAAGTCAAGATAGTTCAAAAAGATAATCAGATTTCTAAAATTAAATCTTACATAAAATTTGAGTTCTCAAATTTCAGTTTCTTCAGTTTCTTCCATGCTTTTATAAGAATAAATTTCAATGCCTTCCTATAAACTTTTGGCTTTTAATGATTGCAATTTTCTAAAAGCTTCAGAATCTTAAGTCTTCTTGTTTTCAATACATTGAATACTTTGATTAAAGGTTTCCAACTGATATTACATAAAACTACTACCAAAATATACGGGATTCAATTACAAATTAGTTGGAGGCCATTGAGGTTGATTTGCAAGTTAGCCCTCCAGGGCCTCAAATACTTTCAAATCTAACTGTGAGTAGCAAAAAGACTGCAAGGCTGGAATTTTAATTTTTTTCACTTTTTCAAATCCAATGTCAACTTTATGATTAAAGTTTTTTAGTTCAGTTACTGAACTGAGTTGTGTGTGTGCATGCATATAAAATTTGATAACCAAAGCATCTATTTTTATAGCCTAGCTTGGTGGCATAAATTATAGGCACATCAATTATTTCTACACCACAACCTCTTCCAAATACATTTCTGCTCCATAAATTTCCTAATTTTGTAAGAACATTGCTTTCACCATGATACCACTCTAAAATCTGTGATCATCTCAAAAACAGTCACTCTATCTTCAATATTGAGCTATTTAACTGCATTTACAACAGCATTCACAAAAGGAAAATTTTGTCAAATTTGATAGAAATCTCACAAGCTTTATTTAATTTTATATATTGATGAAACTATTACTGGAATTAACAAAACTCAGTATATAGTTGAAGCATCTCTGGTAAGTAGAACATAAGCCCTCAAAGATGTCTATACCCTAATTCCCCAAAACAGCCAATGTGTTACCTTATATGGTAACTTAATCACATTTGTAAATCTTTTAAGGATCTTGAGGTGGACAGATTATCCTAAACTCTCTGGATGGACCCTATCTCAAGGGTCATCATAAGAGGGAGGTAAAAGGACTCAAGACAGAAAAAGGATATAGGACAACAGAAGCTGGGGTTAAAGTAAAGCACTTTGAGGAGTCACAAGCCAAGGAATGCAGATGGCCTCCAGAAGCTAGAAAGGTCAAGAAACAGATTATCCGTAGAGCTTCCAGAAGAACACTGACCTGCTGACACCTTAATTTTAACCAGTTAGACTCATTCAAGATTTCTCACCTCCAGAAATGGAAGACAATGTATTTGTGTTGTTTTAAGCCACTAAATTTGTGGTAATTTGTTACAGCAGCAATAGAAAACTAATGCAGCATCTAAGAATACTAACAAAATTGGAATCACCTGAATTTTGGCACAGTTGTGCTAAAGGAGCCAATTATTGTAACAGCTTTCACCTCATTTTTCTTATATGCTCAAGAAAACACAACAAAAATAAAGTGAGATTAAAACAATAGTCATTTGATCTAAATGAAAAGTCATGCTTTAAATGACACTTAAGACCAACAATTATTCCTATTTCTATTTATTATCTTGCTGAATTCACAGAACATGTGTCCTAAGTTAGGTGTACCCATCTTTGGATAGGGAAACTAAGACTGAGGGTCCAACAGCTCTTACAAGCAGAAACAGGATGTGAATCCAGTCCATCCAGCTCTAGGACTAATGCTATTATCCACCTTCAACCTCCAGCTCTTAGGAATCTCTATTCCTGGGCTGTTTCCTGAAAAAAAATCTCCCAACAAATATTCTCCATCCTGCAGTTTGTTTTCTGCTTTCAAGCCTTTGACTTGCCTCCTCTCAGTTAATGGATTTTGGTTTTCGATCCTCAGCCCTTCAATCAAAATCCATTCAACTTGCTTTCGTACTTTTCAGTTTCTTTAAAAGGGCTTGATGTTTGTGGTGCTATTCTTCCAAATTATATTTAAAATGCTCCTTAAAAATGGGGGACAGTTTTGTCTTTCCTGACATGGACATCACAGATCCATTTTTCTGGTGGCTAACTTGGGATCACCACCTGGTCTCTAAATAATTTCAATAGTCAATTACAGCAACATTAGTACAGTCTACCTCTAAAAATAATCAAGCATCATCTACCCAAGAAATGGGAACTCAAAAGTGAGCAATACTAACCAGAAACCCATTCTGTTACATAAGAATCTGGAGCAGCTCAGATTGTGGAAGGGGAGAATCTGACCAAATATTTTGGTTTAAAACAAGGATTAACCGCCATGAATATGTTATCTCGTATTTTTATTCAAATAGTGTTGCATGCTGTAGAAGAAGGAATTAAGTTTCATCAAGTTTTGTACTTTAGTACACTTATCTCTAGTCTGTGTCCTTCTGTGTGTGCACGTGTGTTAATGCATATGCACCATCAATACTGGGAAGGATGCTGAGATTTGTTAAATTTACTAACATTTCAAAGATCCGATTACTCCTTTCAACCACGTGAATTACACCTCACTTTGTACTTAGCATTATGTAAGCTCTAAAAGAAAGTATCCTTTTTGTAGAGAAGCTTCTAATGTAATTGAGAAAGGGAACTTGACATTGACAACTCTTAGAAAACTTTTTTCAAATTAAATACGTTGAGTGAAATGAATGCCTTTGTTGACACTTAGCCTCTGTGATCATATGAAGACTCTCTGGCACAGTGTTTCCAGATGAGCTCAATACTTCAGGTGGGTGTTTCTAAAAGGCAATAATACCACTGGAGCAGCAAGGCACATAAGCAATGTATGCCCCCAAATGTGGAAAAAGCTGACTTCTTGGAATCCCTTAAGTGGTTTCACAGCTTCCTCGTTTTTGGCAGAGCTGCTAACTGGGGAAGTAGGATACTCTGCTTTTCTGCTCCTATTTGGATCCCCGCTCAATGACAAAGTCGAGCATCCCCACATGGAGCACGTGGCTCGTTTCCCATTTTTGTCAGATCACAGACAGAATCTGCTTTCCAACAGCTGTCTGCAAAAATCCAGGGCAGATCTCTTAAGAAACCACGTAATCAATTTCAGTTTAAACCAAAACGGGCTACATCGTCATTGTTTCACTTTACCAATAGGTGGCACTGTGGGCAATGACATGGAATGAATGAGACGCTACATTAATTTAAAAAAAAATAGAAAAAGCTTTTATGGAGTCAGAGGTGGGGAGGGGGGCAGGAAAAACACTCCACACTATTTACAAGTATCTTGCTCTCATAAATATTTTTATAGTTTTATAACTGTTTCTACCTTAATTACTAATTTTTTCTCCTTCACCAAAGACTATTAGGCGACTGGTTTAACCCAGTTTCACATCTGTTAAATGAGAAGCTTGGATTAGCCCAGGGGTGGAAAATTCAAATGCTTGTTAGAGCCAGCCAGCTTATTTAAATGAGTTCTGAGGGTCTGGTGCAAGAGGATAAGGAAGCTAACAGAAGCCCATCCAAAATAATTCAGTTTTGAATGTTTTTGTTTTCTGGTTAGTTTTGCCTTTTTTTTTTTTTTTTTTAACAGAGAAACCTAAAGTCTTTGCGAAGAATTGTTTGTTTTCTTGATTAGATGATATTTAGAAGCTCCTTTAGCCTTAAAACACTATACTGGATCCTAAACTCTACTAGAGGAATAGCTATGCAAAACCACATGTATTTCTAACCATATACGTACATTAACATGCATCATTCTAATATCTTCAGTCTTTGGTACATTTGTTTAAGCCTAATGTGAAACAAAGTACAAAGATGCTGTTTCCCTTTCATATTGCCCTAGGTTTTAATGGAATAAATTTAGGGACCATAAGACTCCTTTAGCTTCCAAATTTTTCTATCTTTGGTTAACAACATCACCATCCACTTGGGTCTCCGCGGTTAGAAATCCTGAGTCATGTGTTACGTTTCAATCTCCTTTACCTTTAGCATCTCATCAATCCCTGAGCCCAGCCAATCTTACTTTGAAATTCTCTCTACATAACGTTCCTAATTTGTAATCCCTATGACTATTGCCTGAATTCGAATGCTCATTGTCTGCATCTCACTCAGCAGGCTGAATACAGCAGCTGGAGCAGTTCAGGGGTAGTTTGTGGGTAGGGAAAAGTGTAGCTGACTCAGGAGGCACCAAGGCTGAAACTGGGATACAAGAATTTGGCCCATTCTTACCTTTCCAGTCTTGTCTCTTGCATATTACCTGAACCATACCCTGCATTTCCACCTTCACTTGCACAGAACTACTCACTATTACTGGATAAATCACATGACACACTTTGACAGGTCCCACAGGCTATAATAAATACCTCTGACTGCCTAGCAAATTCCTAGATGTCTTTCAAGACTCAGCTCAATTATTTTCTCCTACACCAAATCTTCTCTAGCTCTCCCTGATAAAATTAACGATTACTTACTTCATGACTGCGTATGTGCATTATACATTTCTCACATAACAAAACATATTGAGTATATGTTCTCAGAGAAGAGACTATAAGCACGCCTCTTTCATTACTGAATTGCACCTGAAATAAATGGTCTCCCAAATCAATCTGCCTAAGTTTGAATCCTAGCACTACCAGTAAGTAACTATGATATTCTGAGCAAGTTAACATACTTCCCCAGACACCATTTCATTACTAATGAGAGATGCCACAGAGCTGCTGTGAGGACCAAATGTGAAAAGGGATGCAAAGCACTTAGGACCACAGTGTTTGGCACATGTGACCTACTTCATTATTTAGGTTTCCACATCCTAACCTGTAGAATTTTGGGCTTGGACTAGAAGACCCATGTGGTCCCCCTTTGGTCTAACATGATTTGACCATGTCCTGGTTAGAGTGAACACAGTGACAGTGATAAAGGAATAGATCTGCTGCACACATGGGAGGAGCAATCAGTCACAAGAAGTCACAGCCCCTGATTTGAAATCAGATGTTTTTATTGAAATGCAAGTGTTGGGAAATATATTTTAACTTATTAAAATCATAAAATATGTAAGTGTCTTGTTAGTTTATGTCCTGACATAGGCTTCCTTCCTAACTTCCCTTCCAACTTGCAGATATACATATATTCATTTCCAGAAAGATTTATTCTGGAGACAACCAACTGGAAAACAGAAAGAACTGCTTAGCCATTACTTAAAATACTCAGAGATCATCACGGGCCCAGGGAACCAGGTTATCTCAGAAAACTCTGACAAAGTGTAAAACCTCCAGAATCCCTGCCCCTGTCCCAACACACACACAAATCCATCAGCCTCCTTCAGATATCATGGATTTTCATTTTTTCACTTTTGTTCTTTCTACAAGCACAGTGTCTCTAGATGTTATAAGGTCTTTTGATTTAGTTTGTCATATTAACTCCTGTGATTGAGGCCTGAAAGACTTGAGTGATGGGAGAAAATAAATCAGGTAGGAGGTGTATATACCAGCAAACGATAGATTTGGTAAAATTGTTTCTCCTCTGCTTACAATTCTAAAATTTTTTTCATGGGAACCTGTGGTCTGGTTAAAGCTCTTCTTTGCAGATAAATAAAACTGGTAAACTGAAACTATTTTATTCAAATTTGAGTGCTTCTTATATGAAACAATCTAAGGTAAAAACCACAAATGGGTTTTTTGAGAATTTTACTGTTTACATTTTTACTCACTAAAAACCATCATTCAACTGAGCATTTAAGTGCCTCATATTGTCTTGAAATGCCAACATGAATAATACCTGGTCTCAGACTTCAGGTAACTCACAGAATATAGGACACATAGCTGTACAAATAATTATAAGGTCTACATTATTAAAAGGGAAATTATGAACTGTTTTCATTGAGTAAAGAAAAATGTTTTTACCAGATCCATATAGCCCTGAAAGAGGAAAACTGAACAAATATTTGATAAGTTATAAAGGTATATAAAGACTCTCATTCTGAAAAGGAAAAAAGGCAATATAATTATTCAAAGTGAAGAAATTAGATTCATATATCTCAATCATAACATCAGTTTTAAAATACTTTTCTTCCCAATTTACCTTTAAGACTCAAGGTGTGTCTGCATTCTCACATTTCAGACTAGCAATGTATGGACCAGTGGGTATGCTATGTAGATAAAGAATTAGCTGGTACACACTAACTGTGAGTAGGAAAATTTATAATTTTATTGATGATATAAAAAATAAGAGTTTTATTTTTAGAATATGAAACACTTCATTGATTTATATATTGATTGCATAAGATTGATAGTTCCAGAGGGGAAAAAGTGCTAACTCAGTAAAGTTCAAAATCGGGATTACTTTAAAGCCCTTACTAGAATTAAAATATCCTCAGCTCTTTTTCTTCAAATTTAGACTAAACAACACCCAAAAGATTGATGATGAATTCTTGGAAAACTATCCTAAGTTTGATTAAGTTTAAATATTAATCAGGCACCTCTAGGTTCATTGCAGCATCACTTACAATAGCCAAGATATAGAAGCAACCTAAGTGTCTGTCTATAGGTGAATGGATAAAGATGTGTGTGTGAGGGGGGGGTGTAATGAAATATTACTCAGCTGTAAAAAATGAAATCTTGCCATTTGCAACAATGTGGATGGAACCAGAAGGTATTATGCTAAGTGAAATAAGTCAGAGAAAGATAAATACTGTATGATTTCATTTATATGGGGAATCTAAAACACAAATAAATGAAAGACAGAGTTATAGATACAGAGAACAAACAGGTGACTGCCAGAGGGAAGGTGAGAAGAAAAAGGTAAGGGAGATTAAAAGCTACAAACTTTCAGTAACAAAGTAAATGAGAATAAATGAGTCAGAAGTATGAAATGTACAGTGTGGGGAATACAGTCAATAATTAGGTAGTATCTTTGAGTGTGGCGACATAACAGCTAGACTCATCGTGGTGATCATTCTGAAATGTAGAGAGAGATTGAATCACTGTGTTGTGCACTAGGAACTAGCGTAGTGTTGTAGGTCAATTATACTTCAAACACAAACTCACAATCACAGAAAAAGAAGTCAGATTTGTGGTTACCAGAGGCATGGGGGAAGAGGATGGAGAAATGGTTGGAGGTGGTCAAAAGGTACAAACTTCCAGTTATAAGATAAGAAACTACTAAGGACATAATGTACAACATTATAAATATAACATTGCTGTACATTCTATATGAAAGTTGTTAGAAGAACAAAGAAGGTTCTCATCACAAGGAAAAAAAATCTGTTTCTTTAATGTTAATCTATGTAAGATGATGGATGTTTACAAAACTTACTGTGGTAGTAATTTCATGATGTACATAAGACAAATCATTATCTGTACACCTTAAACTTACACAGTACAATACATCAGTTATACCTCAATAAAGCTGGAAGGAAAAAAAAGCATTGGACAGACTCACCTTTTGGTTCCTATTTCAAAAATATTGCTTAGTATTACCATTCAAAAATAACAAATAATGCAGACATTACTATTATAATGACACATATGCATAGCTGAAAAACATGTGTCCAATAAAATTACACACTAAGAATAATAGAGCTTACAGGAAAAGTAGATCACTCAAAACATATTGAATGATATAACCAAAATATCAACAAAATTACGAACCTAATAAAATTACTAGCACAGTTAAATCTTAACTGGCTTTTGTACCAAGAATATACACCATCAGTCCATCCTTTGCAGCCCTGGACCACAGGAATCATATTTCCCTCCAAGATATAGTTCCTTGAAGACATTTGCTTCTAGTTAGAGACCAATTTCATCAAAATTAAAGGTATGATCCAAAGGTAGCATTTTTCACCAATCTTTTTCCCCTTAAACACAGAACAGATGCCTTTTTTTTTAATCTTCCTTATCTGTAGCTGCAGCTTCCCTGGAAGCATAGTGAAAAGAGAAGAATGACAGCTCTTAAAGCCACAAAACCAGCTCTTCTTGCATGAAAGAAAAGCACTTTCTAAGACCATCTCTTAATTACAAGTAAATTTGCTTTCTATCACTTCACAACATTAACATGAGGAGAAAATTATGCACAAACTCCAACAAATTCCGTGTTATACTGACCACTCCCACTTTTACCAACCATGTATGAGCTTGTCATCTGGTAATACAGAACAGACTGTACCAGACTAATGATTTCCAGACATAAGAGATTTTGAAATCTAAAATGGATTAGACAACTTTAAAAGGCTATTCATCATAATAGCAGAGTCAAATGACATCTTGCATCCAAGATCTTCATTTGAGTGCTATTTAATATGCTGAAGCTTACAAAATATTTAATAGATGCATGTGGTAAGAAAGATTTTTTAGAATTACTGATCTTTCAAATAGCTTACAAAACAGGTACATTATTTTTTAAAGTATGTTACATGTGAAGAATGCCTGATTTATTTTGGGATTTCAATACGCTACAGTAACCTATGAAATGCTAGATCTTTTCCTATCAAAAGGAAAATGTGATTCTGAGTGCCTGCAGCTATCAGACCCTGGCCTGAAAGGGCCGTTCCATATTGGTGGATGGGAGAAGGTCCACGATTCTGCTCCCCTGGAAACAGGGTCCCCAGCAGACACAACTTCCCACTAGTGAGCTGATGTCTAGAGACCAATTCATGGTTGGGTCCCCATAGAATACTCCACAGAAAACTGGATACTACTTTTCAGACTCCCCAGCAGATTCTGTCCCCTAGGCTAAAGAAGAAATTCCTAAAAACTAACCACAAGGTTATGTTATTTAAAAATTAAAGGATTTAAAAAGTAAGATGTACATAATGACAAATTAGACTATTGAAATGACATGTTATCTGGGCTTGTTTTAAAATACTCCAGCAGAAGGAAATATTAAAAGGCAGAAAGGAGAGATGACAAAAGACTAGCAAAGTGTTGACAGTTACTGAAGTTGAGTGATAGGTACAAGGAATGGGGGGGGGTGCATTTATTCTATTTTTGTGTATTTGAAATTTTCTCTAAGTGGAAAAAAAGGAATCATAAGCAATATCAAGCCCATTCTGTTCTGCACAGTGAATATTAGTTATAAAAATAAAAATAAAATTCTATGGTCGTTTATTGAGTTTACGAATTTATTGCCAAGATACATAGATATGATTCTTTCCAAAATCAAGTTTTGAGAAAACATGGGTCTATGTTCAGAGAATTTCATTACGCTGAAGTATTATATGTTATCTAAGTGTTTTCTCAAAGGCAAGCAAATACAAAGCATTTTAAATGTGGTTAACAAAGTGAATCTCACAAACACTGTGTGTAATATGTAGTTATCATAAGAAATTCTGAAATTCTTTATTATAAACATTAGTCTTTCAGAGTATTTGGATTTTTTAATTTTAGTAAATTCAGTAAAGCTTTATCCTAGCAATGTTGCTCTAAAAATGAGTATCATTAATTGAATCCTTAGTTACTAGGCAAATTCAGAAAAGCAAAGACCAAATTCTTCTCTACTACTAGTTCAGTTCATATCTAGAGACAACATCAAATCATTTTATACCAACAATTCAGTAAATTGAGCCCATCATTTTCAGTGGGTTACTATAAAATCATCATTTTAAAATTATTTCTAAAAATGTGGGGAACGCCCTGATTTTTATGTTTTATCACGCAAACCTGGCATTCTCTGACATGTACTTATGATTCCCTAGAACCAAATGTATAGAAGCCTTGATAAAAATATGATCTGGTTGTAATAATAATTCATTAGTAGATCATTAACAATAGCAGGGAAAAGAAATTCCTTCATTTCAATTCCAAGCAATGGATTTACAAGGGCAGGTGCCTAGTTTTGCTCAGTAGGAATCCATATTAGAAGCAAAAACAGGGGTAATTTCCTCATTACAAAGACACAGGGTCCCTGATTGTAAACATAAGTATGGTGTTTCCACGGAGAATGTTCATTTAACATTCGTTTATCAAACTGTTTGAGCATTTTCTCTGTCAGGCATTGTGCTAGTCACTGGATATGCACTGGTACACAAGGGCCACCACCTGTAGCTCCCCAATTAACTTGTCACAAATAACTCCTTTTCACTATTCAGTAGTCGCCATCCAATTAGTAGCCAAGGGTGGAAGGGGGATTGGGGAATGACCAGGATTAGAACAAAATGAAGTCAAATAATTTGTTGAAAAGGAACCTTTGATTACACTGATCCACTACTACAAATTGGCAGTTACTGAAAAACTGAGTGCAAGCTGAGAGGAACTTTGTTTCTCCTATTTTAAAAACTATACATGTCACTTATACCCATACACTCAAATTTCTACCTGGGAAAGAGTTTGAGTGTATGTGAGACTTTAAGGGGGTGAGAAAAATCACTTTTATATTTTTTCTCCTTTTAGACTTCCTACTGCTTGTTGAATACAACATGTAAACTTACGATCTTCCATTGGTAACATCCCTGCCTTTCCTGCAGCAATCATTTCTGATCTTGCCACCAGGATTTTGACTCCAGTGGGGAAACGAGCAGTAGGAGAAAATGAACTCTTAATTGAAAACAAATTTCGGCTTAAACAGAGAGAGGAGAAACTGAAGGCATTTACAGAAAGCATGCATTTGAGCAAAGGGCATTTTGGAGGGGCAAAAAGGATCAAGCTAGAAAATATTACTCTGCATCAGGCAAGAGTCAGACTCCATGGGATACAACAAACATGTATTGATCGGACTATGCCAGGCTCTGTATTACACGCTGGAACAGAGTAGGTAACATTTATATTGCTTTTTGTAATTTTCAGAGTTTTATAAATGACAGTGAGATACATGTTTATTTTTATTTCCATTTTACAGATGAAGCAAGTGAACCACAATGAGGCTAAGTGGTTCAACATTACACAATTAGTGACAGAACTGGAACTCCCACTCCTGTCTTTCAACTCCAAGTATAGTTCTATTTCTTACCATGATGCCTCATTTAATCTGTACCTCCAAAATGACTACAGCTAATGATACACTAATAACAATAGCTAATATTTACTAAGCATTTAGTATGTGTTAGGCATGGTGTTAATACTATACCTAAATTTATTACTTAATTAAATCATCACAACAACTTGATGAGTTACCTGTCATTCCTGTCATTATATATATGAATTAATTGAGGCTTACAAAGTCAAGTGTATTATATGGTACAAGAGAGCCCAAAGTTTCCCAGCCAGTAAGCAGATCTCAGACTTGAACCCAACTGTCCATTTCTACAGCTCGTGTTCATGGACAACACCAGTGATTTCCAAACTTGCCTCAAAAGAGCACATACCTGGGTACTTACAAAACCCAGAAATTTCCAGGTCTTTGCTCCTGGATCCTGATCTAGCAGGTCAGGCATAAGATCAAAAATACAAATTTTTAATAAGCACTGGACAAATACTAGGCAAATAAGGGAAGTACACACTCTATATTAGCATTGTTTAATTTCAACTTCTCTAACTTATCCCTTAGTTGAGAGGTTGGCAAGCTTTTTCTGTAAAGGGCCAGATAGCAAACATTTTAGGCTTTGCAAGCCATACAGCTTGTTACAAATACTCAGTTCTGCCACTACAATTTGAAAGTAGCCAAAGACAACCTGCTAACAAATGGGTATGGCTGTGTTCCAATAAAACTTTACGGACACTGAAATCTGAATTCCATGTAACATCCATGTGTTCTAGTCACTCTCTTAGAGATTAGTTCCAGCTAGAACAGAAGCTGATAGAAAAATTCTTTACCCAACTTACTCTTACTGACATTTCCAGTAATGTTCTTTTTCTTTTTTTTTTTTCCTTGTCTCTTGCCCTCCTACATTGTGGTCTGGATACTGTCTCATTTTAAATTCTAAGATACAGAAGAGCATTCTCTGAACAATTCTGTAAATAGTGCCATCAGGTCTTTGGGGGAAATAAACTAATAAAGCAAACATATTTACTATAAATAGGTGTATTATAAGGAATAAGGATCTCTTGCAAACTATTTAGGCAATATCCACAGGATGATAAGTGGATTTTATCATTTCAGTGGATCATTACCAACAAACATTAAGCTTAAGAATCATAAAGAGGATCATTTGGCAGGCAACCATCTAAGTTCATGACATTCAGATTGGCTGTGCATCTCTGGACATCAGGAAACCTTTGCCTCACAGCTTTAATCGATGTATAATCACATCCTTTTGCCTTTCCACTTCACTGAATCCTTTTCTAATAAGATGCTCCTACAACCTTTTCTCTTCTAGAAAGCCTCTCTTGTGATTCTCTGTAATTTAAAGTAAATAATTTTAAACCCAATCAATAAATACTTTATTCACCAGGTACTTGGTAATCTAGTTTATAACCTGGTTTTTCTAGCTTATTTCAGTTTCTAAAAGACACACTTTTTATTTGCTAGGAAAAAATATTCTGCAGGGTTTGATCATACATTAAAGAGAAAAGTCAGATGCAAATTTAGAACACATGGGTGTGTTTCAAGACCATGCTATGATTTTGAGAGTAAAAGAGAGTGGGCTATTTGGAAAAACTCAGACTCTTATAGACTTGCATGGATGGCAGGGATCTAGGAATTATCTAGCCCAACTTTTTCTCCATTTTGTCCTTCTTCTCAAGGGAATCACCCAGTAATTGCTTAAAGAGCTTTAGTGACAGAGCTCAGTACTTATTATAGTAGCTATTACCATTTTTTAACCAACTCTTAATACTTCTCCCTTCCTCATTTCAAGCTGGAATTCTCTCCTGTAACTTTCACCCAATTGTTCCTTGAGTACAATAATCCCAATTATAAGTTAATGGCAATACATAATACATAATAATGTACTCAGAAGTGCTTCCGGTATATGTGTACACACACACACACATACACACACACACACACACCAGTCATATATATATGACTATATATTCTATGGTAATCAGAAGTCTTTCAAATAAATCAGGAAAAGAAACGCCAATGATGCCACCCAGCTCTGCCCCATGTGAGTGCTTTGGTTTCAGAACTGCCTAAATTAAAAGTTACAGATTGGAAAAAGTGAAGCGAGATCTGATTTGAGCCAAAGTGAGCCCAAGATAAAGTCATTTGATGAAGAAGCCAGCTGCATTCCTATCTGGTTTATAAGTCCATTTTCTGACACCTTATCCCAGGCATGTGGGATTTCCCTAAACATCAAATTCATAGTAGCAGGAGTTAGAGGTGACAACTGAAATTCCACGCAAAAATTGGAAACAGGAAAGGCAAGAAGATGAGAAAATTCATCTTTACCCAACTGGATACAATCAGAGGAAAATGAGACATCCTGAAAATATCCTCAAAAACCCCCTAGGAGTTTAGGTTGAGTAGAGTGAACAGCTGAGCCCAGGACATCTCATGATACCCCAAGACTGCCTGATTCAGATCCTCACTCTCTTGGCCACAGAAATACTCAAATCCAACTACTAGAACAATAATCTAGAAGATGTGTATGCAGAGACAGAACATTTGACAGTGGTCAAACGCTACTGCCTCAGCCGTATAATGAAATGTACGCCCTGGAGCTATTTTCTGTACTTCAGTTTTCCTATATGCAAAATGGCAACAACAGCACCTGCTACAAAGAGTTGTTGTGAAGGTTACATGAGTTCATATATGCAAAGTGCACAGAACAGTAACTGGTACAAAGTGAGTAATGTACACAAATATTATTTACTTATAACCTATATAATATTGCTCTAATGTTTACCAAACTGCAATATAATTATAGATTTTTAGCATTTATTGAAAACTGTGAGTTAATTACTGGTTTAATTACTGTGTCCTTAGTGACCTGTATAGAGCCTGGAACACAGTATGGGTTTTCAATAAATGTTTATGGAAAGAAGGGACAAAGTAAGTTGCTTTTCCATATTCCATTTGGCTGGTAACTTGCTCTTTAGATAATTTAATTTTTATAAATACTTTAATATACCAAAGTTATGACAGAAAGTTTGGGATTTCAAAATAAATCTAGTTACTGTGAAATCTAATAGGTTTGCTTTAATCACTGAGAATATAATACACCGAATCATATAAATAGCTTGTTAAAATCTCTCCTTGACTACCTAAATTAAAAGCCTCATATTAAAACTTGCAAATAGGACAATAAGCAGCAGTGAATAAGTCTAGAAACTGGCATGCTGTTATGATCTTGCAAAAGCAATCTCTTTCCATTAATGAATCTCCAGGACTATTTATCTAGTAATTTGCATAAGAATTTTAAATTTCGTTTTTATCTTGGACAGTTAAACAGAGCATTTTATAAATGTATCCAAACCCGATCCTACACAAGGTCTGCCAGCTGAGGCTCAGCCAGACAACAAAAATGTATGCAAAAGAATGTAAACACAGCAGTCTTGGGGGAACGAGACTCCCACGTCCTAATGGTTAGTTACATCTGGTTTTCCCATGTACCTCATTCCTAAATTTAAACATGAGACCTGGCTTGAGGAATGACTGAATTTGTGTAACAGTGACTATGTTCAAACAAGGCTCTACTCACTTTGTGGAATTCCCTGGAACAGGTTAAACCCAAGCCTCAAGTTGATATGAAGGAATGTCAAGTTGCTTGCAACTTGCAGGCAGAGAACCCAGAGGGCTCTGTGGGTGCCAAGGGGTTCCCAGAGGAGCCTAACTGGTATGGACAATGTTAGTAGTGCTACAAACTGGACAGGCAGCCTTAGCAAACATTTACTTGGGTGTAGGCTGAGGAACTCCATGGAGGAAAACTCAGGGAAGTTAAAGGGAAGAAAAACAAGCAGCGCAATCTCGTATTAAAACCTTAGCCCTCGGAGGGGAGGGAAGTAGCTCAGTCACAGAGCACATGCTTAGCATGCGTGAGGTCCTAGGTTGAGAGCCGCTGAAGCATAAACCGCACTGCTTCAAAGACCAGGTAACAGATTGTGACATGGTTTGAGGATGGCGGGGGGAGGGAGAGTCTTCTCATTTCTGCATGGATCACAGTATGGTTCTAACGCAGTAAGGGTTAAATGGAGCAGCAGGGAGCTCTGGGGACCCCAGCAGATACTGACCTAGAAGTTAGGTCATGCTCTTACGGAGGGTGACCAGCACTCTGTGGGCAGATGATATCCACTGGGAATTCTGAGAAGACACCCCCTGAGATGCTGAGGAGGTGCAGCAGCAAAATATGGGCATTTATATAAATGTAAATATGACTTCATTTATGTCTGCAGGTAAGCAGAACCTCGGGGCTTTGGGGTTAAACAAGGGATATTGGGAGAATTATCTGATCAAACCTGGAACCCTGGAAGCACAAAGTTCTCAAACATCAGTCTGCACCCTACCTAGAGAATCTATTTCTCTGATGTCCTGACACATCTTCGTTTCTGAATGGCAACTCTGCTTACTTCCACTATACGTGTGCTCTATGCATGTATTGCTTTTCTCATTACCTCATCTGTAATGCTCTTCTACTCTGTTTCAACAGACTAAATCAAACTTATTATTCAAAGCCCTACTCAACTAAGTTTACTCTTTCCTGGAATCCCTCTCTCACATTCCTAGTCCTCGAAAATGCAAACTACCCGCTCCTGAATCTTGCCTCCTATATGATAATACATATACTACTTTGTACTATGTGCTAAATATTTTGTACGCATTTAAATGGACTCCCCAACTAAATTTTAGGTTTCATAAAGGCAGGATTTAAGTCTTAAATGAAGCAATGCTCAGTTATAGTGCTAAAATGTTGAGCATATGGAAAACAAAGACAAAATAACAATCATACAGTTGACGTACAACTTCTCTGTCCTGGTGCAAGTCTTACATAGACTAACAAAATTGGCAAAATATTCAGATACCCTCCAACACACAGTAACATAGTAACTCAACAACATAGTAACTCCTACTGTTCTGATTATCTTATACTTTATAATCATTACTGAATCAATTTTTAAGAAGTTAACTATAATTCACTTTAAGGAGTTGCCCTAGAATTTAATTCACTAATGAATGAGTGGCCAAGAGACATGTCTCTTTCTAGACCACACAACAGAGAGTTTTTGTCCATCTCTTTAAGTGTCCATAAAAGTGTTCTTGTAGGGACGGAGGCCTTCAAAACAAGAAGAAACCTTTCCTTTGACAACTCAGAAAAGTAACACCCAGCATCTATTTCTCAGGCTACCAAGACCAAAATTAAACATAGCAAATTTTGCTAAAGTTATTTGTCAACTTATGTATAAGCATATATATAAAATACATAAATATACATACATTTATAAACACACATATACAAATATATTTATAAACACACATACACATATATACACTTAAACATACACATACAAATATATATGTGAAACATGTTTCATGAAACAATACTTGTCTCACATAAAATACAAAAATCTTATCAAGTGCAGCATATTCTTGATATTTTATATCCTGCTAAATTTTTAATGCTGATACTAACTCAGTACATCAATGTTAATGACTTCACTAGTGTCACAATCTACAACTTGAAAAATACCACTTAGGAAGTGGGGGGAAAACAAAGAGTATAATTTTAAAAAACTAGAAATTTAAAATTGATAAGGAAAAACTACTTATATGTCTTCAAAGTCAAATCTCTGAGGAAACAGTCCTCCAAATGTCAAGGACATATTCTCAGTACATGAAACTTGAAATGTATGTTATAAATCATGGTGAGCTAACATTTGATTGAGCAACCATTTAAATAACACATATTATAAATTGAGAAAGGTTTTTATAAACCTATATTCTTTCATCAAAATATATAATTTATACAAAATCAACAAAAATAACAGACCAAAAATCTTAAAAAATATGTACAAATTCTTTAAGAAAGTTGTAAAACTTATTAATGACATAAAAATATGGATAAACTGAAAGTTACATCTTATTTGTGAACAGAAACACTAAATATCATAAAGACTTTAAAACTTACCACATTAACCTACAAATTCAATTAGGTTTTTAACATAAATCCCAACTAGATTTGTGAGTGTTTAGCAGTGAGGTACTTAACAAGCCAATTGGGAAATCAAAGAGCTAAGAAGAGCTAAGACAATTTTGAAAAGCAATAGAGGGGACCATCCTATTTACCATAAAGTGATAATACTTAAGAGCATAATACTTATTTATATCAGAGTCCTACACTCACCGCTATAGATGGATGTGGTGTACAGACACATGACAGACAGACAGCACTGGATATTAGTGGGGAGAAATGGACAAAATGGTACTACAAAAATTGAATCTCCATATGGAAGGAGGGGCTATTCACTGGGAAAGTTTACAGGTTCAGATTTTTTCAAAAAATAAATGGCAAGGAAAAAAGAGGTAAAAAAAAATTAGGAGAAGCAAACCTACAGGTGTAAGTGAACCTAAAAGCCACATCAACCAAATGCAGGAACGCCAACTTTGGTTGGATCCAGATTCAAACAAAACAACTATAAAAATGAATCTCTAAGACATTTGGGAAAATTTGGCACATTAACTGATACTTAGTAATATTGTAGAATTACTGCTAATTGTTTTAGGTGTGATAGTTGTAACAATGGCTATGATTTCTAAAATTCTTTATCTTTTAGAGATACTCACTGTAGCATTTACTAAAAAAAACAGATACAATGTCTGGAATTTGCTTCAATCCGGTGGTGGGAGGGGTGGGGGAGGATGATGGATGAAACAGTATTGGCCAACTATTTACAATAGTTGAAATTGGACAATGGATAAATGCATATTTATTAGACTATTCTCTCCACTTTTATGTTTAAACTTTTATATAATAAAAGATAATAGAGATTGTCAAACATACTAAAAATTGTTTATAGACATAAACGTGTGATAAAAATATAAAGAAATGCATGTGAATGCTAAGTTCAGTGTAGCATTATCTATAGTGGCTGAGCCAGGATATTGTACATGAAAGGATACATTGAAAACTTCCACTTTACGTATAAAATTGTATTTCTTAAGCCACGTGGTTGGTGTCTAAGTGTCCATACTATTCCTACCTTTTGCACTATGAAAATATTTTACGTCTTTAAAAGAAAAAATACACAGAACAAAAGAAAATAAGTTACTAACCCACACATGAAAGCTATTTACCAAATTTCATTGTTTCTAAGATGTTCCTTTTTATATTTACTGTTTCTAAAATTAAGATGTGTCTTACAATTGAGTGTGCCTAAAACTCAATGATATAGGGTGCTTTTTTGATACATAACAAGTAAAATAGATAGAATAACTAAGGTGATAAAGTAGTACTTTTCCCTATCTAGCTTAGACTGGTTTCCCCAAACTTGGGAGTCTGAGAAGTAAAATCTTCCTGACTTTCAATTTCATCACATGGATAATCATGGTAATACCACCTACTGTGACCTGATGGGGATTTTTTTCTTTAAAGGATGTGTTACTCATTCTAGGACAGTAAACGGATAAGAGCTTTGGTGCTTTCATGGAAAAAAGCAGGGAGAGAAAAGAATCTTGAGGGAAGTAACAGGAATGCCAAATTTGAAGAGAAACAGTGCTTTGGAGTCCCAGTAAACACCTCCCAATGGACAAAATGGCAGAGCAGAAACTGCACGTCAGAATGACTCTAAAAAGCTTTAATGTCTGGAACTCAGGTCAGCTTTGGTGAAGATATCCCTGGCTGACATGTCAATGAGGTGGGGCTCATTCCTCCTTGAGCTCTGAAAAACCAGAACAGCCATAGTAGTATCTAAACTAGTACCAGTGGCAACAACAGTAAACAGAGGTCTAGTCCCAACCCCATTTCCTCACATCACATCAACAGGGATTCTCTTTCACTCAAACTGATCAAATTGTTCAGGAACATCAAGGACTAATCTTGGGAGAAAAGTAGATGCCCTGGGGACATCCTAGGTTTATCATTAGAGGACTAATACCCCAAATAATTGAAGGGCTTCCTCAAACAAGTTGGAGCTCAAGCTATTCAAAAGAAAAGAATAGTTTATTTTCTTACTTCAAACCAAAGAACATTGGCTATTGGTTATATCCATCTTCCCAGGAATAAAGAGAAGTCATGGGAAACGGAGTTAAACTAACGGCAACAGTGAATGACTAATTACCCATTTCTTTAAAAAGAGGATGCATAGAAACCTAGAAATTCTCCATCAATGCCAATTTTAATTCAAAAGAAGTACAAAGCAAATCAGTTAGTATGTAAAAGACTCCCATTCACTGCAGATTTCAGTCTTTTCTAGGAATTCAACAGTCTCATTCTGTTCAGTATCTACGTCATGCTTAGGTATAGCTAAGACAAAAACAACCAAGGAAGCAAGCAAACTAAATTACTTCATTCATCAGCATAAATTCTCACAGCAAACCAAATTTTGGTAGGTTTGAGAAAAAAATTTAAGATTTTTCTCCTTCAGTTATATAACACTTTTCATTTGTGTGTTATATTTGTAATACTCCCTTTGGTAAATGAAGTGCCGTTTCATGGCCACACAACATATTTAAGAATTCTCCTCCCAAAAACAGTGCATCAGAAACCCACAAAGGCAAGCTGAAGCATATTATAGCCAGAATAGCGAAGTCTCTCAAAACCAAGTAGAACATGCTTAATTTCTTTTCTTTTCAGCTTAATTGGGATATAATTGATATGTAGCACTGTGTAAGTTTACGGTCATTATGCGTAATGATTTGACTTACATATTTTGTGAAATGATTCACAGCAAGTTTAGTGAACATCGTCATTTCAAATAGATAAAAAAAGAAAAAAAGTTTTTTTCCTTCTGATGAGAACTCTTAGGATTTACTCCCTTAACAACTTTCAAATACACCATACAGCAGTGTTAACTACAGTCATCACATTCTACATTACATCCCTAGTACTTACTCTTTATCTTATAATTGGAAGTTTGTATCTTTTGACCGCGTTGATCTAACTCCCATTTCCCCCAACTGCAACCTGTCTGATTTATTTCACTTAGCATAATGCCCTCAAGGTCAACCCATGTTATGACAAATGGCAGGGTTTCTTTTCTTCTAATAGTTGAATAATATTCATATAGATTCATCACAACTTCTTTATCCACTTACCTGTTGATGGACCCTTGGGTTGTCCCCACATCTTAGTGATTGTAAGTAATGCTGCTATGAACATGGGGATGTAAATATCTCTTTGACACAGTATTTCTGTTTCTTTTGGAATATTCCCGAAAGTGGACTTGCTAGATCCATCCTTAATTTCTCCCTAAGCATTTACAAACCCCAATAAGAAAGAAGAGATGTTAAGTATGGCATCAGATAATTTTGTGTATTAGTTACGCTTAGGCTCTACCTCATCATCATTTGGAGTTTGGGTATGTCTAGGTTTATTCGGGCTTATAATGGATTGTGGGTATTTTCTTTTTAATTAGCCATCATTCAGAAATTAACAAAACTAAAAAAGAACCAGTACCAGTCACAATATGTCAGAAAGATTCTCAATTTGGCTATATTGTGTTTTCTGTATCAAAAGGAAATGAATAAAAAATTGAGACTTCTGCTACAATTATTGTAAATTTACACGAAGTAAGTTTAAATTCTAAAAAGAACATATCACAAAATAATGTTCAATTCTGGTAATTAATGTTTAGTGACAATAGAATAATGACAGCATAAAAACGGATAATAGCTGGACTTGTTCAAAACAGCAGGGGTGAGCCGATGCATGGGCTAAACTAATGAAAACTGAACTGAGCACTAGCACATAACAAGCACATTACAGACCTTTTGAAACAGTTCTACAGGCTTGCATACAACAAAATTCATCCTCTCTGATGAGTCTACCACATATGCTGTATCAATCTGCATCCTACTTCAAAAATAATCATAATGATATTCGCAATATGTTTCATTTTATCCTCCCCAAACCTCATAAAACTCTGGAGTATATACGGTTATATTCTTCCCATTTTACCTGATGACACTGAGTCTTAGAACAATTGGCCTGAAATTACAATCTGGACAGCAAGTAGCAGCACTGGGATTTGAACACAAGTACCCTGACATCAAAGGAGGACTCATACTGCAAGGTGAAGAGGGAGTCCCCTCAAAGCCACGGAATCCTGGGAGGGCATCACATGCTACCTCAGCTTCTCAATGTGGGAAAAAGGTGACTAAGAAGGAGGACAAAGAGGTTAAAAATGTCATTATGCCTTGGAATAACCCAATGATTGAACAGGAAGAATGTTTGAGAATGTAGTTTCCAAGCCCTTTTAAGAAGAGGGATGACGCCAATGCCCTCCTAAAGAAGAATGCATCTTTCCACCTTGCTCTAAACTGCATTGCAGACTCAAGGAAAGCTTCTTAGGGTGAATCCTTGGACCTTGGCAAAAACAGTCAGTGGGGAAATCAGGCACTTAAATATTCCTGCAGAGTGGCTATTGTTAAGCATGTCGACTGCAAGTCTCCATTTTCAGTTAATATAAAAAGGAAGACAGCATTATTTTTAAGAAATTGAATAAACTGCAATGAAATTAAACAGTAAATAAATAGGCAGTTCACAGTCTCTGAATGCAGATGGTGTGTAGAACTCTTGAATTAAATTTCTGAAGTCAGGCTGGAACAAAAGGAATTTAAGCTAACCAAGGACCGAGTTGTTACACTTCTGCCAAGATTTACAAACCATGGCCTGTTTCAATATGCTCTCTCAGAGAGCACATAATAGCTAAAATCCCCTGGAAACATTAAATCAGGTTAACCATTCAAAAGAGGCCAACACTGGGAGAGAGTCAGATGCCTATTAATTTATTCTGTATTTCATGGGTTTACTTAATATCTCTCCTTTTAAGACCTCATGATGTATGGAATATGGCCACAATAAAATAAAGTGAAATAGACAACTTTCTCTGCTTGGATCTGTAGAATTATTTTATACTTGTAAATGAAGCCCTATCAAGTGGCCTGGAAAATCTAGAAATGACATTATGAACATTAAATCCATCACTTCACCAGGACTAAGAGTATCTCATCGTTGATTTTATAATTTTCTAAAAAGCAAAGTGTTTTGTAACTCTAGTGTAAGAAGTTAAATTTGAAGAGAAGGCACTCCTAGTAACTGAATGGCAAAAAAACCTATTTCTTTCTGAATTTCTGTGAATTATGGAAATCTTCACACAAATCTTATACTTCCTCTTGTTACCCTATCAGCTCCCCAGAGAAAACTCAGAA
The DNA here is from genome assembly GCF_048564905.1 of Vicugna pacos. Taxonomy (NCBI): domain Eukaryota; kingdom Metazoa; phylum Chordata; class Mammalia; order Artiodactyla; family Camelidae; genus Vicugna; species Vicugna pacos. The sequence continues at coordinate 65,367,805 of NC_132997.1, forward strand.
ACAAAATTAGAGTTCTCAACCAACAACGTTTTCAAGGATTCATGCAAAATGAGTTGTTTCTAATATGAATGTCATTAAGTTTCTATACTAGGAATGAACACTTCACATAGACTTAGGAGAATTTTGAAGAATTAAAAATTATTTTTACCATTTTCTTTGAATCTGCTTAAATACCTGTTCATACAAACAAACAAAAAAAAATCTACTTTCAAACTGGCATTATAACAATTACAGTCCGGGTTTAAAAAGAAAACTATAATTCTAGCTTTATTCATTTTTCTCCCATAGTAAATAAAAGAATATATTGATTAAAAATGTAAAATGAAAGAGATGGGAGATTTTCCATAAGTGCTGCTGATCTTAGAATTGGGTACTTTGCTCATACATATCATTTCAACTATCTTTAGCTGCAAACTGAGTTTCTGACTTAACTCTATCATAACCAACCTACACAACAAACAGGAAGAGGTAGTTTTGGAGTCGCTAGTAAAGAGGCTTGGTATTGGGAGCAGACCACCCAATTTCCAAAGTCAGGGCCACTCTCCTTAGGCTGGAGGCAGACAAAAAGATTTCTCTAAGCCCCTAAGTCACAGCCCTGCTCCAAACCCTACTATTGGGTTTTTCCTCTATCCTGGTTGATTGATTATCCTGTCACTTGATACCTGATTAAAATCCACGTAATAAAGAACGGCTGAACTCCTTACTCAATTTCTCAATGTAAAATGCATGGCTCAGACGTAACTGTGAGCTTCACCTTTGGAAATACAGTCAAACAGTGCTGAAGTCATGAGGGATGTTCCTCCTCATCATTTAGTTAAGCTAATGTTTCAATATTCGAGAGGTTATAGAAGGTAGGACAAACAGGGATGACCCCTTGTCTCTGCTATGGTGATCATGGAAACAGGTTAACATGGAGCCCCTGTGAGCCTTGGTCCTGAGAGACCACAGTGAGCAGAACCCCCTGCTGACCTACACTGAACATGGAACGTGGGTGAGGAATCAACTTGAGCTACTGGTATTTGGGGGTTGTTTGTTCCTCTAGCATAATTTAGTCTATCTTAAGCAATACCAGGGGATTGGAATTGGTTATCTTCATAATATAAGGTGATGGGTAATTCTCAATAGATTGCAAAAGTGTGCAGCTAAAATATCAAAAAAGGGATTTCCCCAAAATAATTTTCAGAATACAAAACTTGAAGAATTGTTTCTTGATGCACACTGTGCTTTGGCTGACACAACTCAAAATACAATCTGAAACAGCTGTGTGTGTGTGTGTGTCCATGTGTATACATATGTCCAAGTGTTTGTTTTCTCTTTTCCAATGATTACTCTGCCTTCCCCAACTGATTTGTTGTTTTGATCTTGAGACCTGAGTGATTGCTCTCTGAATCATATCAGAAAAGCTCTTTCTGCTTCAATTTTTATGCAGTTCTAATGCTGCACCTCAACAAAGGGCATTTCTCACTAGTCTCTTGGCTTAACTTGTGTGTGCGCCTAACTGTATACACAAGCATTCTGCCCCCTCAAAATAAAACATTTGTAACTCTTTGTAACAGAGATCCAAATGATGCTCTTAAACTGCTCTTAAAAATGACACTTCAAACTAGCTATGTTTGTGTCAGGTCACTGCTGAAACTCCTGTTCCAAAATTGTGATTCTGGTAAACTTTCTCTTTACTGCTACACTGACAGTGATGTGAAATAGTGTTATTACTGGTAACACAGATAAACAATATTAAGCAGTAAAAGTTTATGTCAGATATATCCTAATTATCTTATTTAATCTTCACCACAATCTTATGACATTATCTCATTGTGTGACATCATACCATCATCTCATCAGAGAACATAAACCCACAAAGGCTGTAACTTGCTCAAGGTCACACTGCATACAAATGGTGGAGCCAGGATTTGAACTCAGGCAGCTGGTTCTGGAGAATTTTCATTTCAGCTTGGGGAGTTCCAGGTGGGATTTTAGCGTGTCCTCCCTACAGCACAGCTTTTCTGGCTGGTTCAATCACAGGATCAGGGTAAAAGTATGTAAAGTTAGTGGGTACACATACTGAAATCCATACTGAAGATTTATTTCCTTTAACCTGCACAATATGGATTTAAAAAAAATCTTTGCTAAAAGTGTGGATTTTTCAGCTTTTAAAAAATCAGAACAGGTGCAAGGCTAGCCCTTCATTCCTGCACAGAAAGAACTGTCGAGAGCAGAAGAGCAGACGAGGCACAGTCCCTCCACTGCTGTCTTCAGCCATTTACCCCCACAGGTACCTGTCTTTGCCTCCCCTTTTAGCACAACAGGAAACACCAGACCAATGCAAGGTAGGAATGCGGTCAGGAGGTCCACGCGTGTCACCTTACACCTGTGCTTTGAAAACACGACCATCATTACACAGAACTACTACCCAAACCCTTTGGATAATATCCGTTGGTCTCAACTAGAGGAAAAAAAAAATAGGAAAAGAAAAAAGCAGGTAAGTTGCCCAGATATGATTTCTGAATTTCTGACAAGAATCTCAGCTGTTTCAGAAAAACACTTCAGGAACTGATGATGAAAAGAATGAAGTTTTTTTTTTTCCTTTCTTTTTGCTTCTGAGACAACTCTCACCCTACCTCCTTTCCCAGCACAAGGCAGTCATTCTTGCCAAGTTCACTGGCAGTAGTCAGTAGAGGTACTTGATAGCTTTTCATTGAAAAAGAGATTTTTAAAGTGACAGAAAGGTTCCCATGATTCAACCTTTCCTAAGAAGCTGGTGTCACTGCCTTTAGAAGTGCCCTCGCCTCATGCCTTGTTATAGTCTCCACTGGACTGCGCCTTGATAAAGGGGCACAACCAAGTCCCAGATTGGTCCCCAGGAGTCCCTCTTCTGCCTGACCACTGGAGGCCAAGGCAGTGCAGGCAGCATCATTTCAGGTCTGGGCCTGGGCGTACAACTGACCTAGATCCAAATCCTCCATGCATCACCCTCCTGGGTGGGGGTTCTTAGCCAGATTTCTTTATCAGTAAATTAGGCCTAACACCACTTCACAGAATTGCTGAGGTTTTAGTAAGTGAACCGAAATAAAGTCCTTGATATTTGACACAAAGTGAGTATCAAGTCAATGGCAGCTGTTATCATCAAAGGATAATTATTCAGGGTTAATAGTGAGCTATTTTCTCAAATGTTGTCCTTTTATTGCTTTTCCAGATAGTATAGTATATTCTGGGTAATTTTAGAATTATAGAAACAATTTTATTGAAATGAATTAAAGAACAACATTGTACTCAATTAAAAAAAAAAATCACACCACCAAACCAGTTCAGGAAAGAGCAAAAGATATTCAATATTTCAGATGAGACAGTTTCTGAGGAGAGGAATGTAACTGAGTATTTACAAGAATAAGTGAATTATAATGTTACATAAACAAAAATTATCCTTTCTAATGAGGAGCACTCAGACTAAATTTCAACATTACTCAGAGAAAATTGCTTTCCACAGAAAAACTGAAAATAACACTAGGATTTTCAAACATATCAACTATGTGTGGAAGTAATAATTTTCTCCTTTTCTAATACAAAGTTTGAAGACAGAATTCCATAGATTACTTGGATTGAAAATTTGTATCGGATCTCATAAATACTTAAATAAGAAAAAGATTCTAGCAGTACTTTTCATGAATGAATTTTATTTCACTACCCCTCCTCCTCTTATAAGCGTTTATACTATGGTTGATCACATAGCAGAACGGAATGTGCAAAATATATTTTTTGATTCTTTCAAATCTTGGCATAGATGAGTATTATTGTCTATTGCATTACCCTCTCCTAGTACAACTGAAAGTCTTTTCTTTCCTACAGGAAATGACAAATACTTTTAATTGAGTGGCGTTCCATTAGCTGTTATCAAGGAAACTGTATATATTTATCATATCAAATCTAGCTTCCTCATTTACAACATGAAAGGGTTGACCAAGATCATTTCCAGGGCCTCAGACTTTTCTATTACAGAGGTTACTGTAATTCTGAGACGTTGATTTGATCCCTGGTTTTCAGGTAATAATATTATGTAACAGGTGCAGTCCAGGACAATTCTGTGTCAGCACACCAAGAATGAGTATTTGGTTCCATAATAGGCCAGTGAACTTCAGAGAGGAAACTTACTTCACAGCCACAACACTCCTTCAGCACAGAAATTTATGCTGATGTTAAGAAAGAAAGACAAAGGCACTTAAAGAAGCAGCTGGAAGCTCACTACATTGCGGCCGGCTGGGCTAGGGGCCAGAGGGGAGAAGTGGGGGAGGCGGGGGAGTAACTCTAAGATACTGTAAACTCTGCAATATTTTTCTAATTATATAAAAACAACCCAAGGACAGCATTTCTCCAAGTAAGAAGACCTAAAAACGCAACTCAGTTACATTTAAACTATGTTTATCCTTCATTTTTTAAAATAAAAGAAAGTTAATTTAAACATTAAAAAATCTCATAGAAGACATTCTTAAAAATTAAATAAACTGCAGTTCAGAAAAACTAATGATACTGGTTTTTCTGATATCGTCATAGATTCATCATGGACCAACAGTGGTCACAGGCATGTGATGTCACTTTGTTTAGAACACATTTTATAAACATATATACATCAATATTAAAATGCAGAAAGGCATCATTACTTCCATACCAAAGTCGATGAATTTTAACTTCACTGGAGACAATTTGGGTGACATAAAAATAAACTCAGGAAATGTACAAAAATGTCATCCAAAATATGACTAGATCTAAAAATCCTTACTCATAAAAAGAATGTGGTCTCTTAGAAGATGGGTGCTGAAGCCATGAAGTGGAGCTCATGTCTAGGGCTCACTGGGTACCCCTCTTGCTTCCCAGAGTGTACGCACTCAACATAGTGAGCATAACCTCTGGGCCTCTGAGTTACTAGCACCCAGGATGGCATCACTCCCTCCCCTTCCAGCAGTCCTTTTTCCTGTTGGGCAGTAATCAAAATTTCCCACAAACCCCTACCTGCTCAAGTCAACTTTACTCCAAGAAGCTTCATGACTAGACCAATGTCTCTCTCCATTTGTTTCATGGTGCTCTGTGGAATGTTGACAGGTAAAAAGTGAAAATTACATACTCTGAAAATGCCCTGGGTCAAGTCTGGGAAATGAAGAAACACAATTCAGAAGATCTTATTAGGTTTCAATATATCAGCATCCTCCAAGAGGCAGCTATGGAATGGTTATTTACTACTCAAAAAATTTCCTTGGGAAATAGCTTTGGAGACTCTAATTTGCTCTGTTTCTGCACTCATATTGGAATTCAGATCTTAGACAAGTAATGCTGGGAAATAGATTATACATTAAGAGTGAAAAATTCTTCTTTTTCAATATCTTTCCACTTAAAAACAAATTAATGTGATGTTACGCCTGAAGGCTTTGCCTTAAGGTTATTGATAAAGCCCGGTCTTGATTCATTGATAAATGTTTAGCAATTGGCAGGTGAGTCACTTTTGATTAATCAAAATTTAGAGAAATAAAATGGAAAATTAATTAGTTACAGTCTTCTAACTTCAGCCTTTTTGATTTATACACTATAATTACGGTATGTTATTATTTTTTGTCTGGTTTAGGGTCTATCTATCACTGAGTTTGGCGTGCACAGTTTAATTACTCTCCTTGAATGTCAAATACAAGCTAGCAAAAGATGAAAGACCTGGGACAATACTTCCTCTCTGCAGTTTCAAAATAATGGATCAAGTAAGTTAATAGCAAGGTATACATTTTCGTCTACTGTGCACAATTGTGTGGGCTGCTTCTAAGCAAAACAAACTTACTATTTTCAAAATACTAAAGCCATTTTTCCACTGACTATTCCTTTTTTCAGAGTCAGTAGTAATTATGCCTGAGGTATCTTTGATTGCTGCCAAACAGTAATACCAACTGTTTGCAGATTCAGTGGAGGAGTCACATTTGAGAGGTCAAGGTCTACAACATGTAACTCAAACTGCTTTGGGACAAATCTGATGACCCTTGAAATCAATTAAGAAGCAGAATGAAAGTAGGGGTCACTCTCCAGAATTCTTTTAGCCGGAGATCCCAAATCATCAACAAATGAAACATCCACCTGGTCCTCCTTCTCTTAACAGCTACTTTCTTACAAATAGCTTCTTTTCCAGAGCAGGGAACAGGATTTAGGATTTCAGAGTTTGGCACAGCCAGCCAGCATTAACATCTTGGTTTTGTGTATTGAGGATTAATAACAGCAGCCATAATGATGACAGAAAACATTAATAGTTCTCATTACTGATATTCATTTTAGGGTGGTGAGCAGCTGTTAAAACATCTCTTTAGAAGTTAAAGTTCAGTCACATATCTTTTTCACCAAATAGGGAAAGCTTTAATGCTCATTAGGAAGGAAGCTTACAAATTCAAATGTCAGTCAGAGCGCACTGTGATTGTTCTTTATTAACTTTTCTCTTCCCATCTTAAGCTTTCTGGTCCTTAAGCTTTTTAACAGCTGACATTGAAAGTAATGACAGGAACCCCGGGAGCCTCCAGGTTTCCACTTAAAATAATCCTTCCCAACTCAATATGGGAAATTTCTCATCTATTTGCATTTGAAGAATGTGATCCGTTTCCTCAAAAGTGTCACTAACTAGTATGCCTAGAAAGTCAATGGTGACTAGTAACTGTCTTAAGGCACTTGATGTAATGATAAGAGAGGCTTCTAGAGAATTGAAGTCTGTTCCATCACTTCCTCAGTCAGCTACAAACACCTTCAGCAAATGACAGCATCTTGGCAAGCAAGTCCATTATTTCATCCATGAACTGAAGAAGTTAGAATTGGTCGGTGTTTCCTAAATTCTCCAGACCACGTGCATCACCCAGGATGTTGTAGACGGAATGGGTTGTGACTGTGGTCTTCAGCCCTAACTCAGTGTCAGAACCTCCGGGTGAGAGGATATAAAATCAGAGTCAAGCTAAATGCAGGAAACTTTTTCCAGGACCCTGGAGAGCAGGAAGCAGGGAGGGTGTTCCTTCAGGAACACTTTGGCCACTAGATAAGGTGGGACCCTGCTGGTGCTGTATTTGGTTCTTAAACCAGGAGAGTCTAATACCTGTCAACATCCTCTTAAACCAAGGATGGTCAGATTTTCTCTGTAAATGTGCAGCTAGTGAATATTCTAGGTCTTCTGGCCATGCTGTCTCTTTTAATCATAGCTCGTGCTGCAGAGCCAACGCAGTCACAGACAATAAGTAAAGAAATGAATGTACCGTGGCTGCCTTCCAGTAAAACCTACATTTGAATATCATATAATTTTCAAGTGGTGTGAATTGTTATTCTTCAGGGTTTTTTTTCCAACCATTTAAAAATACAAAAACCATTCTTAACTCACAGGCCTTACAAAAATAGGTGCTGTGCTGTTTGCCAATTCCTTAAGTGGAAATGCCAAAATTTTAAGGAAACATCTTCTCAAATGACACTAGAAGCCCTATAATCAAAGGCAGGAACAGAATCAAGTTTCACTTTCTCTTTTGGTCCTAGCAAGATCCTACCTGCCTCAGTGCAGCAGCAGGGTATTCGCAGAAGGAGGGAGCAGGGAAAGGCTCACACAGACTGACTGTTCTGTACCTGCTGGGTTCAGTCATCCCACTTCCATTAGGTTCTGTTTCTTTAGTTAAATAAATGGGGAATCTATGACATGAGAACATGTGTGCAGACGTCCTTGTGTGTATGCACATGTGTGAGGTCTCGCTGCCAATCTAACACGACCTGCAAAGTTACTGTGCTATTAAAATACAGGTTTCCAGGCTTCTCCCTAGGCATGTTTCAGTTGTTCTGAGGTGCTGCCCAGAAATCTGTATTTTAAGCAGCCTCCCTACATGAGTCATATGATCTAATCTTTTTAGAAAACTTACATCAGAACCGAGGTTGAGCATAAACTGAAAGTTCACGGTACACTTAGGGACCAGTCTTCTCTTGGGCTGCAAGAACGACCCTTTCTATTTTATAGACATAAAACTGGTTTTCTGAAGTGAAATCATCATACATACCAATCTTCATACTGAAAGGTAAAGCAGGACTGTGCACCATGAGGCCCTGAAGCAAGCAAAACTTCGATAGCTACTCCAAAGTGATATTAGGAAGAAAACAAAAACAAAAACAAAACTATGCTAGGCCAGAAATGTTCAGGGAAAACAGGCATAAGTAGTCAGTCCATGGGGAAGTGATATGACCACAAGCAGGAGTACAGAATGGATTGCGCTTTGCTGATACTTTTCAGACACTGGCGATTCTGAGCCACTGGGAAACTCAGTAGCACAAAGAGCAAGAAAAGCCACAGGAATAAGGGAAGAGGCAGCTCTGAGCAGAGGCTGGGCAGGCCACACATCTATGACAGTTTTGCTCTAAACAGTGGTGACAGCTGCGAACCAAAGGACAGCCTTTCTTGGAAGAAACTGTTCAACAGCATCTCTTGGCACAAATAGCAACCCCCATCAGAAGCACCATATCTGAATACAAAAGACAAAGCTGGCTGTACCAGTTCTGCTATGGGTTAGACAACTAGAGAGGCTATTCCTCCCTCCATAACCTTTTTTATTCCCAAACTTATACTCCCTTGAGCTTAATTTTTGCTATTTTTCTTCATGTTCCTCACTGGTCCCCCCTCTTACAGGTTCTCTGGCCCAGTTTTCAATGTGGATTCACTCTTCACGCCAGTGTCACCTGTAGCTCTGATTGCTACCAACCTTTGACCACAGTAAATTCTTTCCCTGAACCTGTAATTTTGTACAGAACACATTTTAATATGCTCAGAGATGTACTGATTGCTTGATGCCTATTAGATCATGTTGATATTTAATTATTGAAAAACATTTTTGATAAAATCAAAATAAATTACAATAATACATTCTCACTTGGTGCCATGCATTATGCTATGTGCTTTATATGGGTATGACATCTAATATTTTAAAACAGCAGTTTTCAGTATGACACGTTAAGAGTTTGGAAGTCCTCATCCTCACAACATGAAAAAAGCTACAAACTGATCATAGGGAACTTCTCTTAGATCTATCAGAAAACTGAGGTCACAGAGCAAACTGTAGCCCTGACAACAAGTGAAGAGGATAAAGAGATTCACAGCTTGCCTACTGCGAGCTACAGCCTGGAGAGAGAAGCCCCCAGCTAGAGCCAGCAGAGGTAGGGACTTTAAACTGCCATCAATGCTTCACTAGAGGCTCACTGTCAACCAGCTTGCGAGGCGAAAACTCCTGGGGGCCCAGTCTTAGGGGAGCTCCCCACGTTTTCCTGAGTTTTACCCTCTACAGGTTCTCACCCTGAATATAGGATAAAAATTCTCTGTGCTTCTCTCAAGGAAAGAGGAAATTAATCATTTTGAAATATACTCAGAGTTGGCTCTCATCTTAACAAGACCTGCCACAGGAAAATTATTTTACCAGAACCAAAGGGCTTTTTTTTTTTTTTCACCAAAGATTAACCAACCTGGGTGAAGAAAATACTCAACTCCAGCCCCTTCCAGCCTTTGATGAGGGGAAAGAAATATTTAACTCAGTCTCACTAAAAGACTGAGACTGAATTAACAGGACTATAGAACAATTCCCCTTCCCGCCACATTCTTACCACCTGTGAGGGTTCATGTTCTGTATCAACTTCACTGGATCCCAGGGTACCTAGGTATCTGGCTAAATGTTATTCGTGGATATGTCTGTGAGAGCGGTTCTAGATGAAATCAGCACTTGAACTGATGGACTCAGTAAACCAGTTTGTCCTCCCCAGTGGGACTGGACATCATCAAGCCACTAGGGCTTGAACAGAGTTGGCTCTTCTTGCCCGATTGCTTAAGCAGAGACATCAGTCTTCATTTACCTGCAGCACTCCTAGTTCTTAGGCCTTTGGATGCAGGCTGTAATCTACACCATTGGCTCCCATGGTTCTCAGGCCTTCATTTTCAGACTGAATTATACCAGCAGTTTTCCAGGTGCCCTGCTTGCAGATGGCAGACTGTAAGATATCTAAGCCTCCAAAACTGCATGAGGCAATTCCATATCATCTCTTACTCTTTCTCTCCATATACACACACACACACACACACACACAATCTCCTACTGATTCTACTTCTCTGGAGAATCCAAATATACCACGGCATCAACAGTGTTCTTGTATAATAATGGGAGATTATAGCAGAAAGACTGCAAGTCTCAAAACCTATTTAAGAAAGAGTTTCCAGGGAAACTCTAAGAGAAAAGGAGCAAACACCAGTGCACTAGAGAAGATTATAGTCTTTGATTCCACTGCTACAGCAAACAGTAAACACAGCCCAGCTCCTGGCCAGATAAACACAAATCTTCCCACTGAAGGCCTATCTACCTCAGTGCTTGTTATGCAATACCTCATACCAGGGTTTCAACAAGAATTTTGCAAAGCATGCTGAAAGAAAAAAAAAAATCACAATTTGAAGAGACAAAGCAAGCCTCAGAATCAAACTTAGATATGGAAGAAATGAAATTATCAAAGAGGAAATTTAAAATAAATTCTATGTTAAGGTTTCTATAAGAAAAAGTGGACAACATACTAGTACAGATGGGTAATGTAAGAAGAAATATAGAAACCCTAAAAAGGAATCAAAAGGAAATGCTAGAAAATAAAATCTCAATTGAAAATGAAAAATGTTTTCAATGGGCCCATCAGTAGACTGTACATGACCAAGGAAAAAAATCAGTAAGTTTGAAAACATATAAATAGAAACTTTCAAAACTGAAATGCAAAGAGGAAAAAATAATTAAAAAATAGAACAGAATATCTAAAAACTAAGGGACAATTACAAAATAAGTCAATTATTTCTTTATATTACATATATGTAATGGGAATACTAGAAGAGGGAAAATTAAAGAAATATTTATAGTAAAAACAGATGAGATTTTTCTCAAATTCATGACAGACACAAAAGTCATAGATAAAGGAAGCTCACTGAGCATCTGATAGGATAAATACCAAAATAAGCATATTATATTCAAACTTCTGGAAATCAAAGAGTAAAACCTGAAAGAAGGCAGAAGAATAAAAACACTTTAAGCACAGAGGAACAAGGACAAGAATTGCATTGAACTTCTTTTCAGAAACTACCTGCTTTAAGCAAGAAAAGCATAAAATGAAATATTTAAAGTGTGGGGAAAAAATTAAAAATCCACCATCCTGAGATTCTGTGTACAGTAAAATTATCTTTCAAAAGTGAAGGAGAAATAATGTCTTTCTCAAACAAAAACTGAGGAAATATGTCACAGAATTCTTTTCCAAATTAAATTTGTCATTCAATTTGCTTTCATACCTTGCCAGAAATATTAAAAACAAAAAGTTCTTTAGAGAAAAGGAAAATGATACAGGTTGGGAATTGTCCACATAAAGGGAAGAGTGTTAGAGAAGGAATGATAAAGGTAAAATAAATTATTTTTCTTATTCTTAATTGATCCAACAAATTACAGTGTGTACAAAATTACAATAGCTACAATGTGTTGGTTATTATATCTTATGAATACATGAAATAAATGGCAGTGGGATAAGGAGAGGAAATAATCTGTTTTAAGTTACTTTAACTACCTGTGAAGTGGTATAGTGTTACCTGAAAGAGGACTTGAACTCAGTGAAAAATAAACTGCAATCTCAAGGGCAACCACTAAAAAAACATAAAAAGAAAACATGTAATTGTTATGCTATGAAATGAGAGACAATGAAATTATAAAGTGCTCAATTAAAACAAGAGAAGGCATAAAAAGAGAAAGGAAGGAAGAAAGAAATGGAGGAAGAAAGGAAAGAAAGAACAAAGTCAGTGAGTTGAAAACAGTCACTCATATGGTAGATATTAATCCAAATACACCAACAATCACTTTAAATGAGAATGGCCTAAATACATCAATTGAAAGACAGAGACTATCAGAAAGGATAAAAAAACAAGGCACAACCAGATGTCTTCAAGAAATCTACTTCAATATAAAGACAGAGATTAAAAGTTAAGGGATAGAAAATGATATACCATATTAACAATAACCAAAAGAAAGCTGGAGTAGCTATATTGTTTTCAGGTAAAAAGGACACAAATGAACTACTTATTTGTAACTTAAGTGATTTATTTCTTGAATATGTGCAAGCACATTTGACGGTCCTTTATTACTGCATTCTGTTGATTCTTACTTTGTGGTTGGCTTTATTCTTTTGATAACTATTTGAAACTGAGTTTCGACATCTAAAGCTCTAAACTGTCGTTAGAAACAATCAATACATATATGTAAACTAAAAAAATAAGTGCAGTATATTGTATATATGTATCTACATGCAATATATTGTATATGTGTAGTCAAATTGTAATAATTCTATCTAATAAAACTGAAAAATGAAAAAAATAAAAAAGTTGGAGTAGGTATATTATTTTCAGATAAGTCAGACTTCAGAGCAAGGAAAATTATCAGGAATAAAAAGGGGTATATACCATGATAAAAGGATCAATATTCCAAGAAGATACAACAATGTTTAATGTGTATGTGCCTAATAACAAAGTATCAAAATACCTGAGGCAAAAACTGATAGTACTGTACTACAAGGAGAGATAGCTGAATGAACCTATTATAATTGGAGACTTTAAAACCCTTGTATTGATGGATCCAGCAGGCAGAAATTCAGTAAGGATATAGTTGAACTGAAGAGTATCATCAATCAATTGGATATAATTGACATTTATTGAAAATTTATCCAATAATAAGAGAATACAGTTTTCTAAAGATCACATGGAACATTCACTATGACAGACCACAGTCTGGACCACAAAACACACCTTAAAATTCAAAAAACAGAAATCATAGAAAATATGTGCTTACAACACAGCTGAACTTAACTAGAAAACAATAATAGGAAGTTAGCCAAAAATTCAGCAAATGTGGAGATTAAACAACACACTTCTAAATAATACATGACTCAAAGAAGTAGTCTCAAGAAAAGTTAAAAACAATTTTTGTTTAAATGAAAATGAAAACACAACATATCAAAATTTATAAGATGCAGCAAAAGCAGTGCTTAGAGAGAAATGAATAGAATTGAATGCATCTATTCGAAAATAAAAAAGACCTAAAATCAATAATGTAAGATTCCATCTGAGGAAACTAGAAAAAGAAGAGCAAGTTAAATTCAAGGGAAACAGAAAAAAAAATAGTAAGATTTAAATTAGAAAACAATGAAATTGAAAATAAGAAATAGGGGGGAAAAAAATCACTGAAACCAAAAGCTAGCTCTTTGAAAAAGATCAATAAAATCCGTAAGCCTCCAGCCAGGCTAATTAACAAAAAAGAGACAAGACACAACTTTCTAATATCAGAAATTAAACAGAGCACATCACTACAGACCCCATGGACATTAAAAGGATAATAAAGAAATGTTATCAATAACTCTATGTCCATAAATTTGATAACCTAGATGAAATGAACTAATTCCTTGAAAGATACAGTCTACTCAAACTCATACAAAAGACACTCTGAATAGGCCTATATCTATTAAAGAAATTGAATCAGTAATTAATAACTTTCCAAAACAGGAAGGTTCACTGGTAAACTCTACCAAACTTTTAATGAAGGAATGATACTAATTCTATATAACTAGAATTAGAATTAGTATTAGATTAGAAAATAGAAGCAAAACAATTCCTAACTCATTCTGTGATAATCAGCTTTACCCTAATATCAAAACTAGACAAAACATCAGCAAGAATACAATAATATATATTTAAAAATCTGCACCATGACTAAATAAGATATATCCTAAGTATGCAAGATTCATTCAACATTCAAAAATCAACTGCTATAACCCATCATATCAACTGGCTAAAGAAAAATCATATGATCTTAATAGGTGCAGAAAGCATTTCACAAAATCCAAAATTCATTCATGATTAAAAAAAACTCTCACTAATCTAGGAATAGAGAAACCTACAGTTCAAAGCATACATCAGGATGAAAAACTAGATAATTTCCCCTAAAACTGGGAATGTCCCCTCTCACCACTCCTATTCAACATCATACTAGAAGTCCTAGCTAATGTATTAAGAAAAATATATATATACAGATGGCGAAGGAAAAGAAAATGAAACTGTTTGTTCACAGACTAGACAATTGACTATATAGAGAATTCAAAATAACTGACAAAAACTCCTGGAACTAATAAGTGATTATAGCAGGGTTGTAGGATACAAGGCTAATAAAAATGAATTGATTTCCTATACACCACATGAACAAATGGAATTTGATATTTAAAATACAGTATTATTTATACTATCTTAACAAAACTACAGAGATGGAAAAAGAGGGGATTGAGGGAAGAATAAATGAAACGCAAGGGATTTTTAGGGCAGTAAAACTGTTATGTATGATGCCGCAATGGTGGATACATGCCATTCTGTGTTTATCAAACACACAAAACTCAACAGAAGCACACAACACAAAGAAAAAAAAGCAAATGTGAACTATAGGCTTTAGTTAATAACTATGTTTGAATGTCAGTTCATCAGTAAAATTGCACTATACCAATGCAAGATGTTAATAACAGGGTAAACTGTGGGTGGAGAAAAGGGAGTATATGCAAACTCCATGTATTTTCTGTTCAATTTTTCTATAAACCTGAAACTCCAAGAAATACAGTCTCTTAAGAAAAACAATAGTGTTAAAAAATAAATAAAAACGAAAAGCAACCCTATGAGGTAAGTACTACTATTATATTTTCCAGAAGAGAAAACTGGGACTTAGGAATGTTAAACAAATTTTTCAAAATAATATAGCTAGCGAATTACGGAAATGGGATTAAAACGGGTTGCTAAAACTCAAACCTAGCATAATTACAATACAGAAAGATATATAAACACAATACACACACAGAGAGATATATAAACACACTACACACATACAAAGTTGACACCTGAACAACACAAGTTTGAATTGTACCAGTCAACTTAACACCAGGAATTGTTTCAACAAATTCTACAGTACTGTACTTTCCAAGGCTGGCTGAATCTGCAGGTGTGTAACCATCAGCAAGGAGGGCTGATGATTAGACTTGAGTATCCATGGGTCTTGGTATCCAAGGGGGGTCCTGGAATCAATCCCCTGCAAATACTCAGGGACAACTATATATATATATATATACACACACACATACATGTATATATATATACACACACAAACACACACACATATATATATGTATACCCCCTACAGATACATATGTATGTATGTATACACACACGTAGGAAAACTCTCTAGTCTTTAGATGAGGAGCCAAGTAAAAAGAGAGAAAAGGTATGCACACTGCAAAGCTGTAGACGGGGGATTATCAGAGACAAGAACTGAACTGCAGTTTCAGGAAACTGGGAAGACGGCTTCTTAAGCTAACAGTAATCAACAATAGTTCAGAGCTCTGCCCAAGGCCGTTATATTGGAAAGTCACCATCTTTCTAGGAGTGTTCCCCTTCTTTAGAATTTCCTTTCAAAGGTTTGGCCTTTGTTATATGGATAAGGGAGATCAGGGAGCTGATAGAAGAAAAGTTAAGTCATATTCCTTGTCCACAGTCTTACAGCCCTCAGCTCTCCCCACTTTCTCTGTCTCCCACCTTGATTTTGGGTCCTTGGGAATCTTCTACCTACAACCTCTATATCATCAGATAGTGCTTATGAACTCTTGTATTTCAGAATGCATGCCCCAATCCTTGACACATTGAATCAAGGATGCTTGGTGACAGCATCCAAATGTAAAACAGAATAGTTTTGTTTCTTTCACTGAGTCACTCACACAGCACATGAAAACCTCAAACATTGGGGAAAAAAACACTGAAAACTTACACAGACTATTCATTCAGCAAATATTTACTGGTTACGTAGTAAATGTCAGAGAAAATTCTTGTGCAAATCCTTGCTCTTCTGGAAATTGGGGCCATAAGCTGAGACATATCCTACCCTTAATGTATTTAGAGAAAACTGAGAAACAGACAAGTTCCAGGCAATATAGGAGGAAGCCTATGATTTTGAAGCACAAACTATAAAAGAATTAAGGGAATAACCAATAAGATGATGAAGCAGATTTAGGCAGGGCAAGCTTCTGAAAAGAAAGACTAAACAATCGTTGATCCGAGAACATCCTTGAAAGAGAAAAGAGGAATCAGGGATGGCCCACTGTTCTCATGCTCACAAAAAGTAACAATTCTTGGAAATGTAAACTCATCTGCACAAGTAATACAAAGCAAAGAGAACTGGCAGGGTGATGCTGCACTGCAAGTCTATCTATGAAACAAAACACGCTGCCTTTATGAAAAGAATCATTTTCCGTTGTAACTAACAAAATGAATGGTAACTCTTCCCAGAATGCTAAGAGATGCTCACTTACAGCATCTCACAGTAATTAAGGGAACACATAGGACATGCGACACACAGGATTTTACTACACAGCTGCCATCTCACTAAAGCCTTAGCTGCTCACAGTTCCTTCCTCATTAATATTGACCGACGTTTGATGAACATTCATGCCTGAAACACTGCCTGCCCTAGTTCAGAGCCTTATCTACCAGGAAGCAGCCTTGTAGCCACTGGCCTAAGAAACTGCATGATTCCTTTTTGCAGGGAGGTGGTAGGTTGCCTTGCGGTGGATTCCCAGGGAGACAGGTAGCCAAAGGCTTCAGGGAGACCTGGAATTAAATGTCTGCTCCAAGCTGTTTGATAGCTCTCTCCAGCCCAGACAAGCTTTGTATTTTGTGACTAAAATTGAAAGCCCAGTTGGTTTCCTTATCTTTAGTTTCTTGCTGTAAACGCAAGTGAGCTTTTGTTTTTCACGCCAACTGTGTACAAGCGCCTTAACTAGTTTTTTTTTTTTTTTTGGCAGCTACAAAGATGCCTCAGATTTTTTTAAAAAGTTGAAAATCTTGGGCAATACTTTCTTTTAATCAAAGCAGTTTGTCAGAGACCAGGTGTTTTATCACTCTGCTCTATAAAAGGAATTCAGGGCTTATCATGATCTGCTCCAATACCATCAACTAGCATTTTGTAAATAGGGTCTCACACTCATGCCAAAGATAGGTCACTAATTTATACTTCCACACAAATTCATTGATTGTTTGTAAACCCCATAAACAGCAGCAAACCACAAGTACCAAGTAGGTTTGCATATTCTTAGGTAGCAATCATTTCGAGTACTTTTTATGAATGTTTTCTAGAAAGCTGATTTATTACAAATTGGTTTCCCATTTGCAGAGCACGTACATTTTAATGAATTACAGGCAGCACAAAGCAAAGCATACATATTCTGGTAATAAAATGACTAGAAATGCCTTGTTTCGAAGTTTGTGGAATGCATAAAATGGATTCCTGTCATAGTAAATTAAAAATGCTGAGAAAAAAATATGCCCCTAGAAAAAATAAACATTTTTGGAAGGAAGTACCTCTTATTTATAGGAAAAAGTGGGGGATGGGGAAACAGTTTTTTCTTTTTCATTTATGCTACAAATTTTCAAGATGTAAAATGGCATAAAAATAAAAGGCACCAATTCCAGCATCAAGCTGCATGGGGTAAAACACCTCTCCATTAGCTGTATTACCTGAGCCTCAGTTGTCCCAGTTGTAAATTGGGAACAATTTACAAGACAGGTGAGCTTTGAACAACATGGGTTTGAACTGTGAGGGTCTACTCAGATGCAGATTTCTTTTACTAACTATGTACTGCAGTACTAAGTGATCTGAGGTTGGTTGAACTCACAGATTCAAAACCACAGATACTAAGGACCAACTACAAAGTTATACATGGACTTTTGATTATGTAGAGGGTTAGCAGCCCTAACCCCTGCCGTTGTTCAAGGGTCAACTGTAATACTACTTACTTCAGATGTTTTAAACAGATGCCCTTAACCTGGCAGAGTCAGCCTTCATAAGTGGAAGGTATTACTGCCTTTTTTTTTTTTTTAACTGCTTACAGGTACCCAGTGAAAAGAAATACCAGTATAGTACCAGCTTTTAAGGAACTTACAATCTAAAGGGGTAATAAGTCACAAAACTAGACACCAATTTAAAGCAATGAGCAAGCACTTATTCCTTCCATGTAATGATAGCTAAATTGATCTAGAAGACATAGGAATCCTCCCTACAGGGGAAGAAATGAAAATGAGGCTCAGAAAGAGAAAGGTCTCTGCTGGGTATTTAATTATACAGAATCTCAGAGTTAGGCAGAAGTCAAAAAGTCAAAACTGTTCAAGCATCAAATCAACATTTAAGTATATACAACACCCTAACCAATCTCTTCTACACCATAGCTTTTCAAAAGTGTTTTATTTCTGTGAATACTTAGTATCTTGCACTATACTTTGCCATCTATGGTATTTGCATGACTGTCAATTCAGTCATTTCAGATATAACTTCCTAACCACCCTGGCTAAAGCAGCCCACCTGTCCCTGGCAGTCTCTATAATATTACCCTATTTCATTTCCTTCTTACGGTCAGCAGTTTCCCGGGTGATGTCACATCTACCATACAGCAGAATTTCCTAGTCTCTGCACGACTGAGACTAGATGTGTGTTTGGGACTAGATGACCGTTTGTGAAGCTGCCCTTTACAATGTAGAATGTTTAGCAGCATCCGACGTCTATCCACTAGAGGCCAGAGGCAGCCATCTGCTGCCCTCACCCAATACTGTAACAATCATAGATGTCTCCAGACATTAAACATGCTTGTTAACCCCTCAGATGGAAAGTCCAGGAGGACTTGGGATAGCCAAAATCCCTGATCAGTCACCTCCAGCCATAAGGAGTCTTATTTGTTAACCTCAGTATGTATATAAGATAAACCCTGACTGTGTGTGTCAAAATTTGAAAGGCGCTGATAAGCACTGCTGATTTGCATAGAAAATTATATTTGCATGTTTAATAGTTTTACAGTAGTTATACCGTTGAAGACCCACAGCAATGCTAAAGGAAACTGCTGTTATTCCGATTCATCACTGATGGTTTTTAAACAATCTGTCCAAAGTCTGTTTTTAGAGGTAGAGCTCCCCATCCTCTTAACACAGAAAAGTGTGTCTACTAAGTTAAAGAGGAATCCAATACCCTCCCCTAAAGTCTCCTTCCTTGTGCAAATTAATGAAAATTTCTAAGGTACTTCAATTATTTTCTTCCATTGTTTCCAGCAGTATTGCCTATACTCTGCCATGTCTTCACTGTCCTATGCTTCTGGATTTTTTTTTCTTTTTAAATCACGTGCAAAAATATACATTTCTCCTCTGTTACCTCTTTGTAGTGGATTCCACCCATTATCCCAACCTGTTGAGATATTTTGGGTCTTTGACAGGTGTAAGGCCACCACATCAATTCAAGTGAAGTTAAAGAAAAATGAAAACACTGAATATTTTGTACAATGTGGAATAGGTTATACAAGTAAGTAAAACATGTAATTGAAAGAGAGGAAGTTTAGGGGGAGAACAAATTGTCTAATTGCTTACAGATCAACTGCTGGATCTAGATACAGTTTTTTCACTGGATACAAACATTATTTTTTTCCTCCTAAACCTTTAGGCCTTCATATAATGCTTTCATTCTCCCAGAAGGCACTTCCCTTCCTCTGGCTTCCCTGTCCATCCTCATCTCTTCCTTGCAAAACTCTACTTATTATTTTTTAAACAGAAGTATTGGGGACTGAACCTAGGACCTCATCTCCTGCATGCTAAACATGCACTCTTC
The DNA here is from genome assembly GCF_048564905.1 of Vicugna pacos. Classification (NCBI taxonomy): domain Eukaryota; kingdom Metazoa; phylum Chordata; class Mammalia; order Artiodactyla; family Camelidae; genus Vicugna; species Vicugna pacos. The sequence continues at coordinate 65,387,547 of NC_132997.1, forward strand.
CACTGAGCTACACCCTCTGCTCTACTTACTATTCAGTTCTCAGCTTGAACAGTGTTGTGTCAGCAAGGCCCTCAGACAGTGCTTCACCTCAAGCCATTACAATCTTAACCTGCTTAAGACCCTTAAGTAGAGGGGAGTGGGGTGTAGCTCAGTGGTAAAGCATGTGCTTAGCATGCATAAGGTCCTGGGTTCAATCCTAGTACCTCCACTAAAAAATTTCCTTCATAGTTATCACAACTGAAATCAAGTGCCATGTTTACTTCTCTTAAGAGCTTAATTAAGATATAATTCACATGTTATAAAGTTCACCCACTTAAAATGTACAGTTCAATGGTTTTCAGTATATCCAAAAATTTGTGGGCCATAGTGCCCAGATATTTGGTCAAACATTATTCTAGATTGTGTGTGTGATAAGATTAACTTTTAAATCAGTGGTCTTTGATGACATGAGATTATCATTTAAATCAATGGATTTTGAGTAATTCCTCTCCATAATGTGAGTGGCCCTCATTCAATCAAACAAGAACTTCACAGAACAAAGACTGACAACCCCCACCCCTCTTCCCCACTCCAAACAGGAAGGAACTCAGCCAGCAGATGGCCATGGAACCTGAACTTTGACATCAGCTCTCCCGTGGTCTCCAGCCTGCCAGCCTATTCTACAGATTTTGAACTTGCCAGCCTCCATAATCACATGAGCCAACTGCTTACAATAAATCTCTCTCTACATGTACATACACACCATACTGATTCTATTTTCTCTGGAGGACTCTAGTACAACTTCCTTATCACATATATGATACGCAAATGTGTTCTCCAACTCCATTTTTACTTCTATCATAAAATAAGATGTGCCGATATTAAATAGAGTTTGTCTTTACTTTTCAATGTCTCTGCCCTGCCACAATATACACACACACCCTTTACACTTCTTTCTCCTTCAGAAGCAGCTATTCGCCTACCCCCCCCCCACCCCGAGGGGAAAACCCAAAAGGAACAAGGAAGATCTAAATAGACAGTTAGCTCTCCAAATTCAGAGTCCTTCAGTCCAAAGCAATTGGAAGAGAAGAGGTTCTTTCAGTTCCCTCCAGCCTGGCTTTGAATAGCAAGAACCAAACCTAAGGAAGTGAAGAAAAAGTTTAGTCCTAACAACAGATTTTGAAGAGAACTAATAATGTTTCTGTCGACTCCATCAGTTTCTTTCCCGAAGACTCTAGGCCTGTTTAGAATGATAAAAAGAGAGAGCTTCACGGCACTTCAGTAACTCAGTCAAATGTAGGACTTTTCCTTTGTATTACTCACAACAGGAGAGAACAGAAAGTAATCTGGGAGGATGTCAACGTGATAGGCAACACCAAGGAACAGTTGCAGGGCTCAAACAGTGCATGTTAATCAGCCCGTGGGGCCCTGCAGCTGGGAGAAGTGCCTGTGTTAAGCTGACCTTTTCCAGCGATGATCCCTGGACCGTAATTCAACATTTGCTTCTTACCATATTATCAAGCAATGGTGAGATAAGTTTTCTCTCTGCATTTTTTCTATTTTTCTCATCATGTCCCTGTTAATAATTCAAGAAGTCTGAGGAATGTTATTGCCTAAGATCTTGTCAGGGCCATAATAGTGAAAATATCCAAAAAACAAAATAAATGTACTATCCAGGAACACAAACAAGAATAACCCACTATTTAGACTCAAACGTATCCAAGATCCAATTATATAAAGTTGCAGACCCAAAGGCAGAGAGCTCTTAAAAGCCGGTGAAACAGAGGTTTTTGTTGCTGCTGCTGTTGTTCTTATTCTAATACAACCAAATTTAATGTTTTAATAATAGAATTGGACATGAAACAGATTTCATTATAAGGAGTGGTTCTCATATGCTTCATTTTCCATTTAAAAATCAGAAGATTTAAATATAGCACCCATGTCCCACTTCTATTATTCACATAAAGGAAACATATACCATACCAAGTGGTAAAAAGTAAATTTGTTGGCTTAATTTGGTTCTTCAATCTGACATTTTCAATAAATAGTTTTCCTTGAGTTATCCAAACATTTCACCCTTATTGGTGAAAACATAACTCCTACTGAAATTAATTTTCAAGCTTCTTTGTGACATACTAGGCTAACCTTTGCTCCTCTTCTCTATAAGAAAGTGTTTTTGTCATTTTTAAAAAAAGATGTCACTGTAGTCCTAATATGTGTGGGTATATATTAGACATTGACAGTGACTTTTCTCTGTTGTGTGTGGGTACATAATCATTGAATGGAACTATTTCTCAGCTGGAGATTAGCTACAATTGTTTCATCCATCTGAAAAAAAATGTGACTCATCTATAGAGATTAATTATGTGTACATAAAGGAAGAAGGAAAACGTGTTAGGTTGCTATAGTAAGAAAAAAGAGATTAGATCCCATTTATAATTTCACAGCTCTTTTCATTTACTCACAAATACTTCCTAGGCTTTCAGAATAGATTCCAATACTTGACTAATTCATTTAATATAATTTTCACTGTATTAATACAGGATAGTATAGAAGTTAATGAAACCAGTTTATAAAGTCAGATCTTGTTATTTCCTACATGTGCCTAAAAATTCTCTTATAATTTATTTCACAAACTATAAAATGGCTTCTCTAGCAAACCAAATCTGAAGCTCTGAAAATGATCTCTGATATTTATTAGGACTCAGTTCGAGTGGGATATGAGCTAAGAACACACCTTAGTGACAACAAAGGTGAATAATTAGAAAATCCATTAATGAATTCAATTTGTCTTGCAAAACACAACTTAGGAAAATGTTGGGGTTATTGTTGTTGATCTGGTTAAGCCCTTTTCCAAGAACTTCCGTATTATCCATGTGTAAACACAATGTTTTAAAAGGAACTAGAGAAAACTTTCATATGCTCCTGGAAAAGCCATGAGAGATTCAATATACAAAAGAAGTATTCCTCCTACGTGATATAAAGAAAAGAAAGAAAACAGCGCTAAATTGTTACACTAAGAATGAGGATAGTTGTTTCTGTTTTATCATCTCATAAGGAGGAACAAATACATTCACACTAAAAGTTATGGAAGAGGGTGAGTGGGGTGGGGGTGGGCAACGGCAGAAATAACTCATATAATGGATTCTTTTTCTGGTCTAGAATAGGATGCCCCAAGTGTCATAGATTCGTCCTCCAGTCACATGCACCCTCCTAAATCACTTTACCAGTAACATTATGTTTGTTCCTCTTTCTATCTGGTTACACTTTTTTTCCCCCCTCAGTCTTTGCCTCCTCTGTCCTTTGTCTTTAATTTTATCCCTATTCTGGCAGTCCTGTTTCATAATGAACATAAGGAATGAAACAGTCAATGAGAAAGTAAATCGCCACACAAACATCTACCCTCACCTGGGATATTTTGTCTAAGTAATTGGTCTGGCCCTCTATAATCCATTCTTCTCACACTAGCCAGAGAGGTATCATTAAAACATAACTCAGACCATGTCACTTTACAACTTAGAACCCTCCAAATCTTCCCACTGGACTTAGAACAAAAACCAAACTCCTGATCACTACCGGCATCATGAGCCTGCACTCACTCCACTATAAACCCTTTTTTTCTTCTCCTGAAGGACAGCGAACTCATTCCTGCTTTAGGACCTTATGCTCTTCCCTCTGCCCCATACATGTGGCATCCCATTGGTATCTGCATTCAGATCTCAGCTTAAATGCCATGTCCCCAGAGAAGTCTTCCCTTAGTAACCCAATACTTCTCCACTGATGCTATGTTCCATACTTCTCATCTGTACCTTCTGCTGGAACATACGCTTTGGGAGAACAGGGCCCTGAATCCCCTGAATTTGGAACAACTCCTGGCGCATGGCAGGTGTTTCATAAATATTTGTTAAAAAAAATCAAGGCTGCAAATTTCTTTGTTAAATAAAATGATTATACTGCTCTCTTTTCAAAATAATCTGGGATTCTTTCATTTTCTTGTGGATGTTTGTAGGGAGAAAGACAGCTCAATTATTATGCAAGCCCATTTCCCTTTAATGTTACATGACATTGGTTTTGCCTTTGTTTCTCCAAATTGGCTTCACTCTATCTGCTACATAATTTAATCTAATTTCTCATTGTGCCTGCTTATTCAACTTGAGTTGAACATTTTCATGCACTGGGTAGTATATCCATATGTCTACTTCATATTTTGTCTGTTTACTTCGTTTGTATGTCTTCAAAACAAATGTGTGGGCACTTAATCATCTGTTTCTACTTTCATGCAGCATTGGTGTAGACACTACTGTGGCTCGTACAACATAAATCAAGGCATCTTCTGATTAGAAAATCTGACATAAAATACAAAAATATTTCTTTGGTCAGAATTATTTATAGAGCTGTGGCTATTGTTTTGCAAAACACACCAAATGCTTCCACAGCTGCAGAGAAGAAAGAAAATGATTAAAGGATTTCATGGAGTTTTATTTTTTACTTTTTTGGAGGGGCTTGATTGGGGACCAGTAAGTTTGTACTTTAGTTCATTTTGTTTAAAAAAAGAAAGAAAGAAAGAAAGAAAAAAGGTCAGAGAGTTCTTCAGTGTATTCAACCATGACAGCAAAAAACAAAGGAACTGGGAAACGCAGTTTTCCATTACAGAGGTTGGCACATTCAGGGAGAAACACAGCCAGTATTTTTTCTCATGAATTTTTAATACTTGAACACAGGGATCAAACGTGACTTCTGCTTTACTCTGTGTTCACATATAAGATGGAGATCAATAAATCATAGGAAAGCTCACTTTGATAAGACTCAGACTAAGAATTTGAGAGCACAGACCTTCGAAGTTCTGTGGATCACAGAATTACTGGTTAGTTTGTAGAATCTTTCCAGTTCATCCCTTTTATAGCACAACTCCAAAAAATTCTTCAACCACATGAGACTAAAATCCATCGATTCTACAATCGCTCACTGACCCTTGCTCCTTCCAGCACTCCTCTCCTCCTTGCCCAGTCTTTCAAATTCCAGGGTCAATCACTATAATCTCTCCTTCACATGCATCCTCAACTCCTTAGTCCCTCTTTCAACTACTCATCCTTTCTTGGCAAAATACCAATCCTGGTTAAATCCCATTCTCTCTACTCAGACCTTAAATCTAGGCAAATAAATGGGGCTGAAACACACACACACACACACACACACACACACACAACCAAAAGGGCTTGTGACCAAGACACACTTAGTATTTTCCTCATTTTGAGTAAACTTTAAACAGGCTTCTCTCTGGTACTCTGGGCTCCTGATCTCCCTTTTCTTGGAGCATTTACTTTAGAAAGTTTTCAACTGTAAAATTTTTTAATTTTAGTATTGTCAGTTACAGTGTGTCAGTTTCTAGTGTACAGGTTAATGTTTCAGTCATACATATACATATTCCTTTTCATAGTCTTTTCTGTTATAGGTTACTACACGATATTAAATATAGCTCCCTGTGCTATAGAGTAGAAACTTGTTTCAACTGTAAATTCTTCATATGCCAGTTTGAGATGCAAATCTTCTTCCAGGCTATTACCTGTTTTATAGCTCAGGAATGACCTTCTCAAGGACCCAGGAGCCATTCCTTAGAAACATAATGGTAGAAGGTAGTGCCTCTATCGCCCAGTCTCTGTGGGAGGGACAGGAGCCCAGCTTCCAGAAGGGACCTCATCACATCGACCAACCTCCTCCCCACCAGGGTGCCCTTCCTGGAGTACTTCTCCACTAGCTCACTACATTGCTTAAAAATCCACCCATGTTTTGTCCCAGCAAAGTTCAGTTTGATTTCTCTTTCCTATTATACATCTTGAATATACGCTTTTTGCCTGTTTGAGATTTGAGATTGTTAACATCAAACAGGGCTTAAATGATGCCCGGCCACACTGTTTTCGTAGTCCGTTCACTCCTCCATTGTTCTCATACATTCTCCCCTGTCTCCAAACCTCTACCCCATCCTCGTTCTCAGTTGACCCTGTTTCCTAGATCACTGAGAAGACATAAGGTATCAGAACACGTTTTCCACAGTGCCAACCAACCCAACTACCTCCCTGCCTGCATGTGTGCCCACATACCCTGCCTTCCCTGTCTTGAGAGGCACCAGAGACCCCATCCTCTTGTGTTTACTCAAGATACTGCTTGTGTAAACCTCCTGTCTCCTGCTTCAATATTTCCTGTGCTCCAGGGGGAAAAAGGGTAGGAAGGGATAAACTGGGAGTTCGAGATTTGCAGATACTAACTACTGCATATAAAATAGATAAATAAGTTTCTACTGTATACCACAGGGAACTATATTCATATCTTGTAGTAACATATAATGGAAAAGAATATGAGAAGGAATATATGTATGTGTTATGTATGACTGAAACACTATGCTATACACCAAAATTGACACAACATTGTAAACTGACTACACTTCAATAAAATATATATACACACATACATATTTCCTGTGCTTTATACATCCAGAGACAAAGAAGTAATGGTGACACTTTCAGTCAGGCCATACAATTATGTATGTAAAATACACTGATGTGCTAATAAAATACGTATCCAACTGCTAATTCTGTTTTAAGTTTGTTCATCTGAAGCTTCATACTGGCAATTACTATAATTTTGCTTTACTTTGACTGAAATGAGAGAAATATGCCATTTCCCATTCTTGGAAGTCCGAGTAACAAGATGTTTGCCACAGTGAAAAGTTTTCCTTCCTCTAAAGGTAAGTTGATTTGCACATTTTTAACTGTGTATAAATGTTGGAGGTACTGAGCTGCTTTTTATTTGAAGCCAAACATACAGCTCATCTCAAAGCTTAAAAAAATTTAAAAGGTTTCTCTGCAGTTTGTGACTTGTCATTACACAGCTGGGATGGGCTAAGTCCCATCTCAAAAAGTTCAAGGGCTAAAAACAATTACCTCTTCAAGGACGTCAGCAAGCTTACTGAGGATCTCTTCAGGAAGGCTCTGGAATGTTGGAACGCTGAAAAACAAAACCGAGATGATGCTGAAGGCGTACACAGCAACTCACTTTCATAAATAAAACAGCAATGTATCTGAAAATGCAAATGCATTTCATGACAAAGAATCTGCAGATGAAGATCAAAGCAATAACTTCAGCATAACTTGAGGACCAATAGGAAGAGGCATGTTGTACTAAAAAGAATTGGAGATTGGAAAGAACCAAGTTCAAATCCCATGTATATTTCATGTGTGGCCTCAGATGCCTTGGCTATAATAGGGAGAAAACCACTCTTTCCCTTGTCAGCCAGCTGTCACCAGATTCCTTCACCCTCTTTAGTTCCTACACACACACACTACTTTCTACAAGCCAACTGCTACCCATTCTTTAGGACACAGCTGGACTGATGACACGTTCAGCCCTGCAAGCATTCATTCAACAACACTGGGAGCTGCCTACTCTCCCAGCCTCTCCCCAGCTAGGCCAGGTCCTCCTATTATGACCTCTTTGATCCCTTCCTGCAACTGTAATTAGATAATTAATCAGATATTTGTTACTGGGAATCTTCACTGCTAAAATCAAACTCCACAAAAATAAGAACTGTATCTGTCTTGTTCAACCTCTGCCTTTTCAGTGGTTTACTAATGACAACTCAAGAGCATGTGTTGAATAAAGTTATAGAAGTATGGACATATTAATGCTTCCCAGGATAGTCACAGGAATCAGATCAGACAGAATGGAGAAAAGAGCCAGGCTCAACATAGACACTGCACACTGTCTTCTTGTCCTCTTACTTTCCCTTACTGTCCAGCAAGTGGAAATAGTGAATGATGTTGAATATACACACCAACAAAACTTACTTTATATGGATAATGGTAATGTCTTTAAAAGAGAAAAAACACTCATCAACATATAATTCTTGAAACTCCGTTCCAATGGAATCTCTAACTGGGATGTGGAACTAAATTCTCATTTAATCATATCTCAATGCTCAAGGACTATAAAGGAGTGTGCAAACATCTGTAGGTACGATACGTGACTTACAGAATAGTTCTGGCTTGATTAGAATGATACAATGAAAGAAGCCATAACATACGGCTTGGATACAAGCATGAAAGTTGAACTGTTAATTTGTCACTCTGTTTCCCATTACTTGGTGTAAAGCCTATTGGTAAAATCCTCAGGTTTTATGCAGAGGTGTAAACAATTCACCCAGGACCATCTGTTCTACCAGATTTACTGCTGTGGTCTGAGCTATGTGGGCTTTCATTTCCAGAAGGCAGTCCATTTCAGCAGCTGGATGGAGTGTCACAGGAAGAGACGGGAAGCTAGAGGAAGCGGTTCCCATGAGTTATGCAGGTTGACAAATCTAGCCCTTCCTTGTTCTTTTAATGAGCTATATTTCAGTTTCTCCTGAGATATAAGAATAATTAGAATGTTTTCCATAAATACCCACTGGGATAGAAACAAACTACAACTGAGTTTTTCTCATTCTATTATAATTGGCTCCTTCTTTAGACAGCCCTGCTATGCTAAGTCTATGTCAAGCCATTCTACAATACTTGCATTTTTCATGAGCATTTTTATCCATGAGAAAAAATTTATATTGACTTGACATATAACACACTAAATGAAACACACTGGATGAAGGCAAAAGCATTAAGTTTTAGGAGGGCATGTGACAAAACTATCTTCTACAATTTCACTTATTTTTTATTTTTTCAACTTTATTGAGGTATAACTGACAAAACTGTAGCACATTTAAAGGGTACATTGTGAAAAGATTCCTCCCATCCAGTTAATCTAGTTAATTAACACATCAATCACTTCACATATTTATTCTTGTGTATGTTCGAGACATTTAAGTTCTACTCTCTGAGCAAATTTCAATTACACAATACAGTGTTATCAACAATAGTCACCATGTTTACGTTAGATCTTCAGACCTTACTCATCTAATAGCTGAAAATTTGTAACCTATTTCCCCTACTCCCCAGCCCCTGGCAAACACTTTTCTACTGTTTCTATAAGTTTAGCTTTTTATTTAGATTTCACACGTAAGTGATGCCATGCAGTTATTTGTCTTTCTCTGTCTGGCTTATTTCACTTAGCATAATGCCCTCCAGATTCACCCATGTTGCTGAAAATACAAACAGCAAGATTTCCTGCTTTCTAGTATATTATTGTATATTACAATATATAAATATAAATATTATTGTATATATATATATATATAAAATGATCTTTTCCAATTTTAAATGCCTCAAAATATTCAGCAGCATTTTTACTAATACAAATTAAGGATGATTTTTAAGAAGAAACACTAAAAGAATTAACAACAATTTAAGCACTTCTAGATCTAACAAAACGGAAATCAATTTACAGAAAAGTAAGTGTCTTCACTTTCCTAAACTACACTGAAAACACTTTTGTAGCCATCTTTAAAATCCCAAGATCTCTGTTTCCTCCAAACCCTAGATAAGTCCTCTCTCGTAATTAATTTCTGAGAATTATCGGTCTACTGATAGCTTGAACACCAAGAACAAAACAAGCTAATGACATCCATAATTTCAAATTCTACCCATGAAATACGTTGGTTGAATTTTTCCAAATACATCAAAAGACATTATTTTAGGCTTCACTAGTTTGCATATATGATAACTCAAGTGAATTGTCTATAATTTAGAAAACTTAAGGCAAAATAATTGCAAGGATGAACTTTCATAAAATGTTTAGACAGTAGAGAAGAATATTTTCACTTATGTAAAAAAATTACAATTTTGCATGCTAATTAAAAGCAATTCTTAAAGATTATTAAAATATTTTTGTTCACTATAGACTTGCAATAGATCTGAAGTTACAAATGCTCTTGAATGCAATAAAATAGGGATGATTTAATGCGTGGAGATTTTCTGTTGGATTTTCTAACTGAATGAAGTAGGGACTTGGAACAGACATCTGAGTGCTTTCTATTTGCCAGGCATTGGGCTAAGGGTTTTATAGATAATGTACATTTTATTTTTAAACAGTCTTATCAAATAGACATTGTTGTTGCCACCCATTTTACAGCTAAGACAAGTAGGATCTAGAGAGTTTGCCTGAGGTCATGCCACTCAGTATGTAGGAAGAGAAGACGAAAATTTCCATCTAAAGAGCTGTGGAGTTCATCACTTACACTTCACAGTAAATGTATTTAAAAATGCCTCATGTAAGCTTTAAAATCATGCCATATTCTTTTAGATAATAATTTAGAAATGAAGCAATAATATTAACAACATTTGATCCAGTGACTTCATTTATTAACCAACTTTTTACTATGAAAAATGTCAAATAAATTGCAAGGTTGAAAGAATCGTTCAAGAATCACCTGTATCCCCACCACCTAGATTTGCAACTGTTAACACTGGGCAATCTTTGCTTTCTTTACCTTCAATCCCTCTATCTTTGTATATGCATGTTGATAAATAGATTTGTAGAGTTTTTTTGATGAAACATTTGAAAGTAAGTTGCAGATATCATGAAATTTTACCCCGAATATTTGGGCATACAAATTCTAAAAATAAGAATGTTTATAAATAAAATAACTAAAATACTATTATCACACATAAGAACTATTAACTGTAATTCCGTAATATCACCTAATATCTGTCCTATATTCAAATATTACCTATTGTTCAAAAATCTTTTTTTCTTTTCAAACCAGTATCCTGTAAAAATCCACACACTGTTTTTGGCTGTTACGTTTCTCTAGTCGCTCATTCTACAACCTTTCTCCTGCGTTTTCCCCCATTATATTGACTTTTTAAGAGACTAGGACAACTGTCTTATTCGATGTCCTACCACATTTTGAATTTGTCTCAGTGATATTATTTTTGGTAATCTATCATATGAAAATAACAGCTAACAGAGAGGGGAAAAATCATGTACAAAGATTTTATTACAGCCATGTGACAGTGAAAAAAATCGGGGCACTTACAAAATGACGTAATAACATACAGCAGCAGTTTCAAAATGTGGTCTGGGAGCCCACGGATTCCCCAAGACCCTTTCAAGGAGGTCCTTGAAGTCAAAACAATTAGTCTAAGTTGTAATTTGCCTTTTTCATTTATTCTTTCACTTGTATACAGTAGAGGATGTATGACATCATTACTTTGACAGTTAATGGATATATACATAGAAGTATATATCCATAGAAGTCCCTGGGTTTTCTAGATTTTTTAAGGTAGTAGTAGGTTTATGATGTAAGTGTGCTGTTCACAGAAATTCAGTATTACTGCAGTGCTTCCACTGTGCTCTTAGTAGTTAGTTTTCAGATACCTGCTATCATCTCTGTAACCTTATTATCATCCAATAAATAATTCTTTTAAACCCCTGAAGCTGTTCTTGTGCCTAAGTGGAAAAACAGTAAGAAATAAATACATTTGGAGGATTTCCAGTCAAGATGGCAGAGTGGTAGGGTCATGAGCTCCTTCTCCTTGTGACTACAATGAAACCACAACTGACTGCTAACCATCAAAAAAAGACTGGAACCTAGCAAAAAGATCTTCAACTGGAAACATAAAGCGGGAACCACAGCAGGTAGGAGAGATGTGCTTATGATATAATCAAGCCCCATACCCTCCTGGGTGGGCGACCCATTAGCTGAGGAATAATTGGGTTGCAGAGGGCCACCCACAAGAGTCAGAGTTCTGGGCCCCACACGGGACTCCCTAGCCCGGGGTTCTGGCATTGGGAGAAGGAGACCCCAGGTCATAGGGTTTTGAAGGCCAGCAGGGCTTGGCTCAAGAAGACCCACGGGGCTGGGGAAAACAGACTTCATTCTCTTAGAAACATACACAGAATCTTGCCTGCACCAGGACCAAGGATAGAGGCAGTGATTTCATAAAATCTAGGCCAAGCCTACCTGCTGATTTTGGAAGGTCTCTTGGAGACATAGGGGACAGCTATGGCTCGCCCAGGGGACATAAAAGCTGGTGACATACATTCCAGGAGTGTTCATCTACATGAGCTTTCTTGGAGGCTGACATATTGATTGGATCATAGCACCAAGACCTTGCCCCACCCAACAGCCTGTAGGGAGGCCTCAGGCCAAACAACATACTGGGTGGGAACAGAGTCCCACCCATCAGCAAACTTCCTAAGCCACAAATGCCTCTAGACATGGCCCTACCCATCAGAGGTCCAGGACCAAGCTTCACCCAGCAGCGGGCAGGCACCGGCTCCTCCTGTCAGGAACCCTGCATAAGCTTTTAGCCAAGCCTCATCCACCAGGGAGCAGATATCAGAAATAAGAAAACAACAGTACCAAATCCTGTGGAAGGAAGCCACAAACACAGGCCAGACTCTACACTGGGACCAGCTGCACCCTGGCCCTTGGGTGACAAGAGAGGAGTGTGCTGCTGGGGCACATAGGACATCTCCCACAGAAGGCCACTTCTCCAAGGTCAAGAAATGTACCTAACCTACCTAAAAATACAAATAGAAAGATAGACAATATGAGGCAGCAGAGGACTATCTCTCAGGCCAAGGCACAAGATAAAATCCCAGAAGAAGAAATAAGTGATCAGATAGCAATTTATCTGAGAAAGTTTACAGTAATGGAGGTCAAGATGTTAAGAAAAATCAAGAGGAGTATAGATGCACAGAGCGAAGTTTTTAGCAAAGAGTTGGAAAACAAAGAATATCCAAGCAAAGCTGAAGAATAAAATCACTGAAATGAATAAGACATTAAAAGGAACTAAGAATACACTAAATGAGGCAGAAGAACAGATCAATGAGTTAGAAGACAGATTAGTAGAATCCACCTTTCCTTCAGCATTATAGATAATGTACTTTGCTGTCTTTACAACAGAACATTTAAAAATAATATTATGCCAGTTAAGATGTCATTTTGAGCCCAATCACTCAAAATTTAAAGAATAAGACATTGAGTTTTTTAAAGTAGATATGGTGAAGTTTTTAAAAGGTCAAGATTGTTAGGTACAGCTTTTCAGAGTAGAAATGACAAAGTAAAGTATCTGACAGGGTGAGTTACCATATTGCATTGACTGGAGAAGCCACTCAATAGGTAAGACAAAAATAAAGCCTTGTAGAGCTGACTCTGCTGCCTGTCTGCTGGAAAAGTCAGTAAAAGAAATCATTGCACAACCTCCTTCCAATGATACAGTGCCTTGCTGAAATAAAGATTTAGCTGCAAACACAAAGATGAGTGAAAATCTTGCCCACAGAATTGTACTTCTGCCTTACAAATGGAGCACTCTACAGTCATGGCTGGACTCGCTCTTTGGTTTGTATTCACCTGGTATCAGAATCATCAGATCATCAAAGAAGATATTACATATGAATGCTTGGCAACAAACACAAGTGGCACTGAGCTATTTCAGTATGGAACAACTTTTTCAATCCAGGTTTATCCTGGAACAATTATGTTGCACTGATGGTGCAAAAGATTGGTGGCCTCTCAGCACAAATTAAGGTAGTTACACCAAAATGTACTAGTTGTTATTATATTCTTATTGTATACTCAAAGTAAAAAAATAAAATAAAATCCCAGTTTTACTTTAAAATGTTTTGATGAAATAGTACAAGTTATTAATTTTATTATGTTTCAACCCTTGAGAATGCACCTTTTTAATATTGTGTGTGACAAAATGAAAAGCACACACACAGCACTTCCGCAGCTTACTAAAGTAGGACAGGTTTCTCAAGGAAAATCGCTTGTGTAATTGCTGGAGCTGTAAGCTGAATTAGCCACTTTGTTCATGGAACATCATTTTTAACTTGGCAGTGACCACACTGTGGTTATTCAGACTTGAGTATCTGGCAGATAATTTTTTGAAAAAGAACAAAGTGAGCCTGTCACGTCAAGGGAGAAAACAGCGTTTGTCGCCAATGATTAAGTTCAAACTTCCAAATGCAAGTTAGAACTTCAGAAAACTTTTATTTGCTAACTGTGGGCTTAAACAGCTTTCTAATAATTGAAAACTCTTCTGATGAGATCATTGATGATACATTGATATTCATAAACGTGGTTTTTTGGATATTGTATATTTTGTATTTTCTGAACCAGTGTTTTCTAGATGACTAATACATGATGTTACAAAATCATGCAGGGGAAAGAAAGATCTATTCACAGCATAAGATGGATCAACGGATTTTAATGCAATAAAGTACGATCATTGATATGGTTTCAGATTTCACCCTGCAACTAATCTTTAATAAATTACCCTTTGCTGGGTTTTGGTATACTACCAAGTAAGAACGTGCACAAGTATCTGAAAAGGCCACTAGCAAACTCTTCACTTTGCCTGTTATATCTTTGTGAGGCTGATTTCTTCACATACGCCCACAGAAACAATAGAAATTCAACAGACTGAATAATATTGAAGCAGATATGAGAATCTGCTGTCTTCTGCCAAGCTGGGTATTGACAAATTTGCAAAAATGTAAACTCAAGTTTCTCTTTTCACTAAGGTTTGTTATTTTTTTGGTTTATTTCGGGAAAAAGTCATTTTCATTAAAAATAGGTTTTTTGGGTTAACATGAAATATGTATTTTTTGATGTTTTTAAATGTTTTAGTAAATACATATTTTTTAAAATACTCATTTTAATTCAGTACAGTTAATATAAAATAAAACCCACAAATTGGAGAACCAGTGACATACTATGAATAAAAGTGATAGATTGATGAAAAGTATGTAAAACATGGAATACTTATAAGATAGTACCTCAAGAAAAAGATAGTGAAAAATATGTATACCAACTAGATAAGGCTTTTATTAAAGCCCCTTTCAATGATAAATAAAAAAGCTTTGCAGAAAAATATCAGAAGTTCAACAGAGATAGTGTTAGGTAGAATGACTCAGTCTATTTTTTTTCTTCTACTTTCTTATATTTTCAAATTTTTCTATTTTGTAATAAGACTAAAAAGTATGAAATGCACAGTACGGTTACAATTAGATAAAACATATCCCAATGAGTCCATTTAAAAGGAAAAAATTCTTAACATTGGTAAAATATTGTGGTTTAATTAATTAACTTATTTATTCAATAAAACTTACGCCTACTATGTGTCATAAATTGTAATAGGTGTTTGCATTAATCAACCAAAGCAAGGATCCCTGCACGCTGATCAAGCATATAGAAAATAATATATTTATATTATTGTATATTATATATAATGTATATACAGATAGGTATTAGATAAAGGCTATAGAATTTTACAGCATGAAAAGCCAAGCAGGGTAGCAGGGATCACAATGGGAGGAAGGGTAAGTTGAAAGAGTAAACAGGACCAGGATGTCCTCACTGAGAATGTGAGATTTCAGCAGAAATCTGCAAGAGGTGAGGAAGAAAGCTGACTGGAGATGTAAGGAAGAGCATCTGGGCAGAGGGAACAGGGAGGGCAAAGAGGATTCCACAAGCAGCAAGGTGATCAGGATGCCCAGAGTTTTGGGAGCTGGAGGAGACAGAAGAGTAGGAGACCTCAAGAAAGTAAGGGAGGTGGGGGCAGATGAAAAGAGGCGAGTGGTCTGTTGTAATGACTTGGCTTTAATTTGAGTGCAATGTGAAACCACTGTTGCGTTTTGAGCCCTAGTATGGCGTGGTCTTACATATTAAAGAGATCCTTCTCCCAGGACTATTTAGAATAAACATGCAAAGAGGCAAGAGTAGAAACTGGTAGAAAAGACAATATCTAAACCTACTTGCACGACAGACGGAGGTCTGGAAAGGGTAGAAGTAACAGAGGTGGTAAGAAGAGGTTGAACTCCTGCTATATTTTGGAAGTAGAAGCAGCATGCTTTCCTGGAAGACTAAGTGTGGGGTAGGAGAAAAAAGGGGAGACAAGGATGACTCTTTACAGTTGGAAGGAACCTATAAAAACAGTTTAAATTTTTTCACGCTCAACAAGCAAGTTTTTTTTTTTTAACCTACTTAGGAGCAAAGGGTTTGATTTTACCAGAAGGTTTTAGATTTAAATATAACCAGAGAGTATCAGATGTAGCCTGGTATTGATAAGACAAGTTATCTCCTGAACAAACATAAGTCTACATAGAGCAGAGCTCTATAGCAAGTGCTATTAATTATCTTTGAGTAGCATTTGGAAACCAGTAGCCTTCTTATTTTGTCACAAGAAATCACCTCTGTATCAAGTTTAATGTCAGGAATATTGACAGGTATTGTTTGTTTCTGTACCCATAGCCTCCTACGGTTCACACCAGTGGAATAAAAGCAGAAATCTCTGGCTTACCAAAGAAAGCAATTTCTAGTAATGAAGAATGAAAGTAACAATCCTTCTCAACCTTACAGCTATCTGATCTTTCCCCTTAGTGAGCTCATCAAAAGGTTTTCTGCCCTAGACATACTTTTCTTCTTAATCAAATCACTTGGCATCGATCTTGGTTCAGTATATTATGCAATAGTCTCAAAATTTGTCTTCCTTCCCCACCCCGTTCCTTGTCCCTCAACCCAACATACTTTACATATCACTGTCAGATTCATTTTTCTATCAGCAACATTTAGCCCTTATCACACAAGGCTCCGATCCTTAAACAGCTGCCTATCAACTTTCATCAGATTATAAAAATTAGAATTTTTCTTACATATAAAAACACTTCAGATAAATCTATATAGAGATATGCAGTATAATTTTATTATCTATGTGATAAAATACAAACTCCGTATTGAAGACTTTAACCATATGAACTTTAGAAGGAACAAGAACAGGTTGAATTATGCTTTGCTACTAATTATTAGCTATGTTTTGGGCAAGTAATTTCACTTCACTAGACCTCAGCCTCCTTATCTTGGAAAGGGAGGATAATACCACCTGCTTCACAGGGTGGTGGTAAAAATAAGCTAAATAGTAATGTAAAACATTAAGAAGATGCCCGGCACATAGTCAACATTAAGTAAACATTAGCAGCACAATTATATGCATTATTTTAGCTCTAAATGTTATTATTTAACATCTTCAATAATCAAAAAGAACTTTCTACTACGTCAGAATTGAATCTTGATGCAGGACTCAAGGGTGCAGGAAACATCCATTTCTTCATTTTCTTAAATCAAATTATATTTGATTTGGAGTATCAACTCTTATTTTTCAGTGAGATATTTAATCACATTCATTGTTCAGCTGTTTCTCAAGTTCATACTTGAACCCAGTAGGTATGTCATGCCCAGAAGGTGGGGAGTCAAGTCTCTAATCCCTCTACTATTAAGGTCACAAAGAACACTTAAAACCCAGTGTTTCTGTTATTTTTGCCCACAGGGTGGGAAGGGAACCTTAGGTTAAGCTGGGAACCCTGGTGCTTCCCCTCAGCCTCCTTACGCACATCCAGGCATAGAAATCCACTCTTGGAAAAATATCCCCAAGATCCTCCTTTCTCCTTTTGACCCCACTTTTTGTCATTTCTACATGAATTTAGCCTTTAAAAATAGATAGGAAGTATCTTATCTTCTAGAATTTTCTAGTACTGAGCAAAAACTCTTAAAAGCAAAAAATGCAGAGTCTACCAACCTGCCTGAGAAAGGAGTAAAATGGATAATAAAGGGGGAAATATGTCAAAAGTCTGTTCTGGAATAGTGTCCCTCAGATCCACCTCTGTCGTTTGCAGGGCCCTGATTCCCTGTGCAAACACCAAGCACCACAAGTACCCCTACCCCTCATACAGACACAGACGCTTTTAGGTCAACACTTGGGCACAGAGTCGGGGGAAATGGCAGGGCAGGAAGTAAGGACCTGGGAAGAGGCTCACAGACATCCTGGACGCAAGCTCAGGGCCATTTGGGCAGAAAATTTCAGATCCTGATCTTGGCATTTGTTTAGAAGGGGTCAAGGCACATCCTCTTGGTTCCTCACCAACAGGAGGGGCACACCCAGGAGAAGTCAGAGGGGAGCCCTTCTAAAGTGAAGGCTTCAGGGACAGGCAGCTCCAAGGATGGTACTAGTGTCCTCTTCCACAGTGACCCACTCCTCTCTTGCTCTTACTGAGCAGAGCAGCCAAACGCTGCCTTTCTCTACAGAAGCCTTAAGCTGCATGCATGTTGTCCCCCACCTCTATTCATTCCATGTCTCCACTCAGATGATTAATGGTGGCAGAAAATTTAATAATCTTCTCAATCATTGAAAAGAGAAAAATCTATGAAACCATTATCCCTGAAGCTCTCATTAGACAAGAGTTATATTGCCATCAATTAGGCATCTTTCCTACCACCATAACTCTGGGTAGCTTGTGTAAAAGGTGGGAAAATCACTTTAGCTCAGTGAATCTCACGTTTTCATCTCTAATATAGAAATAATAATTCTGGGCTGAGCAATCTCAAATAAATACCATTAAATAATATGAGAGAATGTATGTCAAACTGCTTGAATTTCTAATTAAAGCACTAGACAAATATCAATGATCAAGTTATTAGTAAAATAACAAAAAATTCTAAAAACATTTGATTTTAATGTTATTCAATTCCAAATTGAATTTTCTAAAGCAAGTATCAACCTCTTAGACCAAATCCTTGGTCAGAATGTCCTAAGTCAGCTATTTTCAAATTTTAAAGTCTTTAGAAAATCATATTAAAGAAGTCATGGAGTAAGTTCAAAAAAACAATGCATTTTTTAAAAAATTATAATAAAATGGTGTGGAGATTCCTCAAAAGACTAGGAATAGACTTACCATATGACCCAGGAATCCCACTCCTGGGCTTGTACCCAGAAGGAAATCTACTTCAGGATGACACCTGCACCCCAATGTTCATAGCAGCACTATTTACAATAGCCAAAACATGGAAACAGCCTAAATGTCCATCAACAGGTGACTGGATAAAGAAGAGGTGGTATATTTATACAATGGAATACTACTCAGCCATAAAGACTGACAACATAATGCCATTTGCAGCAACATGGATGCTCCTAGAGAATGTCATTCTAAGTGAAGTAAGCTAGAAAGAGAAAGAAAAATACCATATGAGATTGCTCATATGTGGAATCTAAAAAACAAAAACAAACAAAAACAAAGCATAAATACAGGACAGAAATAGACTCATGGACAGAGAATACAGACTTGTGGTTACCGGGCGGGGGGGGGGTAGAGGGTGGGAAGGGATAGACTGGGATTTCAAAATTGTAGACTAGATAAACAAGATTACACTGTATAGCACAGGGAAATATACACAAAATGTTATGATAAATCACAGAGAAAAAAATGTGACAATGAGTGTGTATATGTCCATGAATGACTGAAAAATTGTGCTGAACACTGGAATTTGACACAACACTGTAAAATGATTATGAATCAATAAAAAATAGAAAAAAAATTATAATAAAATGTACATAAACATATCACTTTTATCATTTTAAAAGCAAAATTCAATGGCACTGAGTAATTCATATTGCTGTGTAACTATCACCACCATCCATCTACAGAAATTTTTCATCCTTCCAAACTGAGACCCCATACCCATTAAAAAATAGCTCTTAATTTCTCTCTCCCCCTGGCCTCTGGCAGCTACCATTCTACTGATTCTATAAATTTGACTATTTTAGATACCTCCTATAAGTGAATTCATGTGGCATTTGTCTTTTTGTGGTTGGCTTATTTTACTGAGCATAACGTCCTCAAGGTTGATTCATGTTTTTTGCATATTTCAGATTTTCCCTCTTTTTTAAGGCTGAATAGTATTTCACTGTATGTATATATCACAGTTTCTATGTCCATTCATCAGGTGATGGATATTTAGGTTGTTTCCACATCTTGGTTACTGTGAATTAGTGCCACAAAGAACTTGGCAGTGTTAATATCTCTTTGAGATTCTGATTTTAATTCTTTTGGATAAATACCCAGAAATTGGACTGCTGGATCATGTGATAGTTCTTTAATTTTTTGAGGAAAGCTTATATTGTTTTTCGTAGCAGCAGCTGAACCATTTTGTATCCCTTCCAACAGTGTGCAAGAGTTTTAAGAGTTACAATTTCTCCATATCCTAGCAAACACTTGTTTATTTATTTTTAATAATAGCTATCCTGACAGGATGAGGTGGTATCTCATTGTGGTTTTGAATTATCAGTCTTTGAATTCGCACATGTTTATGGAAACTTCTTTAAGACTCAGCTCAAGGACAACTTCTTCTGGGAAATGGTCTCTGGCAAACTTTCTTTCTATATCTAAGTAGATATTTTGCCTAAATAGCACCTACACTTGTATTGTAACCATGTGTTACTGTATTTGTCTCCTCCCAACAATACATAAATTCTTCGAAAGCCCTATAGTGTAATAACTAATAGCACAGATTTTAGAAGCAGGAAAAAAAAAAACCCATAATTTTGAATCCCAGTGCCTCCACTTTCTAGCTATGTAACTAAGGGCAAGTTATTTAAAGCCCAAAAAGTTCAGCTTCTTTAGTCAGAAAATGAAACTAGCTAAACATAGCTCATGGAGCAGAGTATTAATAAGTAGGAGTCACTTAGCAAAGAAGCTCCACCATGGAGTAAGCAGTCAATTAAAGAGACATATAATTAATTTGTATAAGATTATACTTAACAGGGTGTATGTCATGTAGTAGGTACTCAAAAGCATGTAAACTGAAGGAATGTATGAAATAAAGCCAAATGCAGTAAGGCAACAGTGATTTTGACCCAGGGCTGGTACAGTTTGCAGACTGTACAAAGGTTGTACAGGGCTGTGTGGTTGGTACACTGTATAAAGGCACCTGCCTGAGGGAGATGAGTGGGAACTGCAACACAACCCACCAGCTATCTGCATGCCTCTCAGTTCACCCTGGTAGCCGCTACATTAGCCCATAGGAAGGGGCATTTCTTATATTTCAAAAAAGGTGCCTTATTTTAGCAACCCTGGTCTGTGCAAAGGATATTCTGCTTGTTATTTTTCAGAAACCACGGGAATATTTCCTTGAAGCTATTTACTCAAGAAGACCTCAGAAATGTAAGTTATTTATTGACTGACAGAGTCCACTTAAAAATCATTAGAATAGTTTAAAAAAGAACACAGAACTACTTTCAAAATCAGAACTTCAGTTACTCTGGTGCTTCTGTCAAAATGACCATGAGGAGATGAGGCACTGACAACACCCTTTGTTAAATTACCTCTGAAATGCTTAATCTAACACTGGCTTATTCAAAAGATCACACTGTACCTGATCTTTGCTCTGTAAATCTTACAACAGCCTATGCCTGAGTAAAAATGGATGAGTTCTTGTTAAATTAAATAAATTATATCTGACTATTAAAACTAAAAAGGAAGTATTATGACATATTATGACATTTAAAATATTTAAGGCTGCACTAATGATTATCAGCCTAAAAGATTCTACTCAGATTTTCTACCCAGTCTTTTGAACCTGGAAGCATGTGATCCCCTGGCCCCAGAGGCTCAGCTTTCTCTTCAGCAGTGTTTGTCCACAGGTCTCCATCAGCATCTGAGCAGGATACATCTTCAATACACAGGGATGTCCTAAGTACCACATCTCCCGTTACTACCAATGAAGTGCCAGTAGGATTCCTTGTCACTGTGACAAGCAGACATCCTCCAGGGGTGATACTGCCCAAGGATTAGAACCACCTCTCTATAATTTCATTATTCTCCCAATTCACTAAGTGAGTTCACCAACTGTCCTGCCCCAAATCTCAAGGCCCCTGGTAAATGAGTACCTGTACAAACTTCCATCTCCCAGTGGCTGGGTAACTATTGCCTAGTGACTAAAACACTGAAGAGTCATTTGTTTAAACTACTTCTGGAACCTAGCTGCCTACACATGGACAGACAAATGGGGCCTAAGACTCTTCATCTTTGGTTTATGGCTGGCTTTAAAGCCACACTACTCAAAATACTATTTATGAAATACATCAATAGTCATTCCACACCAAAAGAAGGGTTCCATGGACAAATAAGGAAACTATGGGTTATAGAAAATTAAAAATTTTTCTGTACTACAGGATTTCTCAGAGCCTTTATCTTAAAAAAAAATTGAGAAGCTGGCAAGAGAAAGAAAAAATGGTATTTTCCAAATTTATTCAACCAGGATTATCTATTCAGGATTATCCATTAACTTGTTAAGAAACTATAATTCCGTGTTACATCATTTAGAATCATTGGCTTACATTAAGATGACAGAATTCATGACAGTCCCTATGCTTAACATGCAGTGGACTTCAGCATGGCCTGCTAGTGAATTGCTCTGTATTTTTAGGATGGAATTCAGCTATAATGATCTCTGAAGAGCCTTGAAGATACCTCCCTACTCCCCTTCTCCCCAAGCACTGCAGACTCTGCACAGACACATATACAAAGGGCAGAGGGTCCAGATGCCTTTTGCCTGTGCTGAGGGACTTTGTGCGTACCGCTGTCATAGCCATTATGGTATGGTGATTGTCACTTTGTTCATCTGCCTCACTCTAGATCAGCAAACTAAAGCCCACTGGCTCACCATCTATGTTTGTAAATCAAACTTTCGTAGAAGACAATCATGCTCTCTGGTTCAGGTATTGTCTATGGCTGCTTCCATGATACAACGGAAGAGTCAAGGAATTGCAACAGAGACTGTAAGGCCTGCAGGCTAAGATACTCACTATTGGCTCTTCAAGGGAGTTTGCCAACCCCTGCCCTAGTCTATTAGCATCCTGAGGTCAGGCACAGGGTCCAACTCCTTCCACTTGATGCCCGGCAAATGACAGATGCTCAAAGTTTGTTGAATGAAAGGTTTTACCTTTCAAAATCAGTCCAAGAATATCTGACCTTGAGATAACTGTTTTAATAAAATGTGAGGAATGAAATATTTCATTCAGGTCACATACTCAAAGATCTTATTCAATGTTCAAAAAAAAATGTTTTTCTATGTTGACCTGAAAATACAGATTCAAAGAAAGTTAACTGAATAAATAAACAGTCTCATGTAAAAGTATACAATCTAAACATAGAACAGAGTTCAAGAATCAGTCTGTAGAGCATCTTTTACATATTCTTTTTAAAAAAAAATTTGAGGGGGATAATTAGGTTTGTTTGTTTATTTATTTATAATGGAGGCACTGGGGAATGAACCCAGGACCTCATATACACTAAGCACACAGTCTACCACTGAGCTATACTCATCCCCCTACATATTAATTCTCGATACAAATTCTTGTCCTTCAATATCATTTTGAATCTTTCAAACATGAAGCATCTACTTTTTCCCTTGGGGAATAATTTTGAACACAACTGTTTAGTAAGTACCTTTTCCTGGAATTCAAGCAAAATTGTCTTTTGTTTTATTTCATCCTATTACTCCTAAATCTGTTCCTTACCAAGAGGTTTTGTTTTTGATGTTAGCATAAACTTTTAGAAAGTATAGGAATGCCGAAAAAATTTTCATCCTCAGAAAACTTCAGCAATTTATTGGAACCCTTGATGAAACAGTTTTGCTATTTAGGCTCAAAAGAGTCGATGAAAACCTCAAATCCCTGACTTTGAAGAGATCTACTTAAGTTTTAGAGTTTACCAAATTAGATGGTAGAGCTGGGATTAAATGATATAGCCTACCTATGTTAAACTGCTTGTGGCATAAGATTTAGCACAGAGAACATCCACAGTTGACTACTTACTGTTAGTAATTATCACTCATATTTTAAGTGCCTTCATATATAGCATGATTAAGAGTGGAGTTTGGAACCAGTGGCCCCATGATTTGAGTAAGTGCTCTGCCTCACCCCCAGGGCCTTGGACATCCAGGTCGAGCCATGTCTCAGCACTAGCTCTCACATGCTTGACCGTAAGTCATGCACCACAAAAAGGAATCCAACACAGGAAATGGTAATATGAATTTCCCATGATCATCCTACAGTGTACAAAAGAAAGCAAAATGTCTGGCAATGGTGATCTGCAAGAAAAAGGGAGACTCTTATCAAAAGACAATGCTTTACTTTTGCAAATTAAACTCAGGTAGAGATTCTAAGTCCTGTGAGCCTTTTAGCCAACACACTGAGAAATGGAATACTTGAATAAAAACAGTGATTTTAATGGTGATAATAAAAATAATTCCCCTTATCAAGCATTTGTATGTCAAGGGCTTTTCTTAGTTACTTTATAGCAATAACAGCTTTCACTAACATCTACTAAGTACTTACTGTGAACTAGGCATTCTGTTCACTGCTTTAGAAGCATTATTTCACTTAATCCACAGAAAAACCTACCTTCTACTAAAAAGGGTTTAATATAGTTTATACAGTGATGTTTGTTTCTTTGGTTATCATGCATATTAATTTTCAGCCAACCTTAATAACACAGCTTAGTCCTAAATTGAGGAAGTATGTGTCAATTTATCATGTGGTTAACTGAATAAATACCATACAGGAGATTTTTGCAGTCAGGCCATGGATTACAGAATTTGACAAACTAATTTATCCTAGGAAATCTGTAAGTGATGATGGGTTTCTGAGGACAAATGTCGTTAATCCAAAGGAGTGACTTGGAGAGAAAATACAGGATGTAGAATGGATAAACACAAAAGATGAGAACAGATGTTGGGTGAAGGGCCCAATGAACCTCTGTCAGGACTGGAGTAATAAACACAGGATTAAGCATGTAAAAAAATCAACTGGAGAAAAATCAGATCACTCTCACCTACCTTTATAATGGCAATTAAAGTACCCCTGTATTTTATCATATGTAAGCATTTAATAAATTCAGCTCAGCCTCCACATATTTTGGGGATCACTGAGGTTTAAATTTGTTATTTTAACTACAGTCATAAATGTGAGAAACCTGTTAGACAGTATTAAATGTTCATTCAAGCTTAAGGATTTTTTTTCGAAGATAAGATCATATACCTTTAATATCAACAATTTTTTAAGTTAGTGCTATGTACCAAGCATAGTATTATACTGATTTAAATCACAGCCATGTTGCTTAGTAACGATGTGACTTTGAATAAGTTTACCTATCTGAGTTTCTTTTCTCACCAATGAAAAGATTATAGAATTTTATATAAACTGAGTTATTTTATTGAGCAATAATCCTTAGGTTTTCTCATATCCATATGATGCACATGAGAAGACAGGACCTTTAAGACCTCTCCCAAATAACATCACCTCTCTGGGGCTGAGTGGTAGAACCTGGACTCAACCGCAGGGCTGGAGTGCCCATGGGAACCCTCAAAAAAACAGGTACCTGGGGTTGATTTGCCAAAATCTTAGATTGCTTACCTAGCAGACCTTATAAAGTTAAACATAAGCTTGACATATCACTCCCAGCCTTGTATGTGTCCCCTGCTCTACGGTGAAGCCACCATGGAGGAAGCTAGTGGCCCTTTCAAAAAGTGAAGCTCTTTCTATGATCAGCCTGTAAAAGTCCTAGTGATTTGAGACACAGGGCTACAAGATGACAAAAAAATCACGAACGCCTGCACGAAAGGAGCAGAAATGCTTTTGGTTAACATGTCAGAGTACAGCCTGCAGTACAAGATGTTGTACTTTTTCTTAAGTGCACTTTGATTTGCCAATACATTAGGCTAATCTAACCTTACCGTCAACAGTTGCCAATAAGCTCTTTGCCTGTTTATGGCCCTTTTTGCTTTGGCAAAAAGGCATCCTATTAATAGCCAACACTCTCCTGATTTCACACTGTGATCTGAAGTTGAGTCTTATCTTAATGGCTAACGTATAATTCAACGTTATCATGTTGACATGAGACCCCAAAGTATCTCACATAAAAATGTGAGATAAAAATGTACTGGGAATTCACTGGCCCTAAAAAAATCTACTTTTTAAATCTTAGGGAAAATAAATAGTACATATATAAATTCTAAAATCCTATTTGTTGGATTCTTAAATGGGTTAGATTAAAAAAGACTTCAAGGGGGAGGGTATAGCTCAAGTGGTAGAGCACACGCTTAGCATGCACGAGGTCCTGGGTTCAAATTCCCACTACCTCCATTAAAAAGAAATAAATCTAATTACCTCCCCCCTGCCAAAAAATAATTTAAAAAACTGCAATAATAAAAATAAATAAGATATTAAAAAAAAAGACTTCAGGTTATGATGGCAATCCTGACAGATACACAACACTTACAAATATCCTGTCAAAGAGTGAATGTTTAGGTCTGCCTTCCTTTGTAAAGAATTGTGGCTATAAAATACATATTAAGAAGTCTTACTCAGGGAAATAATTGTACATGTGATGACACAGCCTTTATGGCACTATGAAAGATTTTGAGAAATCAGAATAAATAAAGGATGCATTTCATGCTTTCCAGTTTAAAGAGGTTATGGAAATAGAAAAGTAACAGATAATTTAAAATAGGATTAAGTCTTATGAAAGTAACCATGTGGTTTGGGAGAAAAAAAAATGTACCCAAACAGATGAAGATTAAGGGAAGATGTCAGGAAAGGAACTGGAAATATCTACGATAAGGAAGCAGAAGAAAGAGATAATAGCTGGATTTTAAAATAACAGAACAGCATTTCAGGAACTGGGAGAAGTGTCTATAAAGGCATAGGGATGTGAAACAGCACTTTAAATGTGGGGACTACAAGTGATCTGGTTTGGCTGGGGTATAGGATTTGACCAGGAGGAAGCAGAAGGAGACTTGAGGTGCCTAGTCATGAAGGGCCATGACAATAATTGGATTGGAGACAGAAAAACTCAGAATGGGAAACATACCCTGAAATGCATGTAACTTTCTTGCAAAATGTTTCCAGAGAATTTATTAAAAAGAGAATCCATCGCATTTTGCAGGAACCCCTGCTCGATTTTATATGAAAATATATTGTAAGGCAATTTTACTGTGTACCGCTAAAACAATCTGCCATTAAATAGCTGAGTAACCAAGTCACCATTTCCTTGGCTTCACTTCTCTCATTAGTAAAAATTAACGGCACTGTTCTTTGTTCTTCACGTATATTATTAAGTCATTCTAGTAAATTGCACATTTACATCACAATCGTGAAAAATTAAATTACTTATTATACAGAAAGCAACTGTTCTTATTACTATGCTCATTTTGCAAATGAGAAGAGTAAGTCATGGAGATGAAAAGAAACTTGGCCAAGATGCACAGCTTGACAGTGAGAGCTGAGCAAGATATACCCCAGAGGGACTACTCCTCATAGCACAGGGAATAGTGTCAGGCACATAGTAGACACTTCTCTCATCAAGAGGTGAAGACTAATTCCCCTCCTCTTGAATCCAGGTTAACCTGGTGCCTTGCTTTGCCCAAATAAATCGGGTCAAAATGCCAGTTTGGAGCCTAAGCCTTAAAAAGGTATGTAGTTTCCATTTGTGGCTTCTGAAAGTCAGCAACCAACCTATAAAGAAGCTTGGTTGACTATTAGACTACTGCATGACGACAGGTGATTTGGAGAGACCAGCTGTAGCATGACCTCAGCTACACCACATGGACCACAGGATTGGCCCACTGACTATTCAACCTAGAGAACCATGAGAAACTATACGTCACTGTTGTTTTAAGCTACTACATTTTGGGATGGTTTAGGGCATAGAAACAAGCTCTGTGCCAGTAAATATTCTTACCTCCTTTTAAAATAAACTTTGTCATAATTACCCTATGACTCAGTCAAACAAAACTATCACTGCCATTGGCCTGTTCTCTATACTTATTATTTACTGGAGTGATATTTAGAAGTGACAAAAACTATCTTCTTTTTTTCAGAAAGCAAAGAACATCTGAGTTTCAGGAAATTAATTTTCAAAGAAAACTTCTTTCTGTTTTACAATAGCTTTTATTCTAAGAAGTTTCTTAATAATTGAAGAACATGATTCTTTCCCTCTATTTCCTGACAGTCTTAAGGCAATTCTATCACCTGGAAGATCAACTGGACTGTTAACAGGAAGCCTACAAAGTTGGAGATGGCTAAAATCATACACAAAAACTTATATAAACATAACCGGTTCTTTCCAAAGTGTATTTATTATCTCAACCAATTCTGTTTTGACACACAGACCTGCCAGTGGGAAAGTGCTGCCAATTTTCTTTCAGAGAAAACACCTGTGTCCTTTAATGCTCCAAAACAACTCAGAAATAAGTAAAAATGTTAATCCATCAAGTGGTTGTTTGGTTAACACGATAGTTTAATAACCCAGATGTAGCACCAACAATTTATTTCCTTTTATAAGGAAAAAGGTCTTTCTTAATCTATCAGTAAGTCATGAGAACCTCAATGTTGCAGTGAAGTCACATGAGGTTGGGATATATAATTTTTTTGAATTCACAGAAAATGTTACTGATGCGATAGTTATGTTAAGGACACCTGTTCAGGCTGCAATTATGTTTTAGGATCCAGGGATTCATACATGCATAAGCAGGACTCAAATGTGCACAACCATGTCTGGAATACTGGTAGCAGAGCTCTCAGAAATCTAATGGCCTGAGGAGCTGGTGACCTTTCTGGGCGAAAATTCATTCCAAGCAAAGATGAAGTCAGAACAGCTCAAACCAGTATCAATGTCTTTGTCAACAGAGGGAAAGACAAATCTGAGTCCTGCATGGTATCAGCCATTTGGATTTGTCCTAGGGAAGGAGGCCCTAGGGATATAAACCCCCTCCTCTGTGTGACAATCTTTCCACTAAAAATCTTCTAAGGTATCAGGATATGAGGCAGAAGAGGAGGCAGTATCTCCAGTAGAATTAAACACAACTAAAGAGAGGCAGACTCTCCATTTCAGCAGCAAACACACAAGGAGGTCTTAGATGTATGAAAGTTTTGAGAGATAATCTTACTACAATGCTGGAACAGGAGAAGAGGAAAGTGGCGGACACCAGGTGGGAACAGGAAGACTTAATGATACCACATGGGACATGTCTGAGATGTCCAGAAGTAAGTAGGCAACTGGTAAGAGTAACTGGTTGGAGAGAGAGCCTCTCCTGTCACTGATAATGCGTCTCCATTTGGCTAGTGGAACTTTGGGAATCTCAACAATAATGGCAGTTAGAGTTAATAATTTATGAACAAAGGAGTTCATTCATTCATTCATTTTCTGAAATGCTTCAGGAAGTGGATCAGTAATGAGATTTTCCAAAAGCAGAAACTGGTGTGCTTTAAGCATACGTATGATGACTTTAATTATTATGATCCTAACAGTTTCTATTCAATCTCATAGAATTTTCATAATCGAAAAAGTGAAGAAACTATGACTGAGAGCCAGTAAAATGTCACACAGCAGCACAATGGTCAAAAACATAGACTGTGTCCAATTAGACCTCAGTTTATGCCTGGCCCTGTCACTTAATAGGTTTGTGACCCATCTGACTTTAGGAGATGATGATAATATTGCTTATTGCATGACACTGCTGCGAGAAACATGGGAAATAAGGCACTCCAAGCATGCTAGGCATACAATGAATAATAAAAATTTTGAGTCCAAAATACTTAAAATATTCTATGTGGTACACTGTCTTCAAAGATGCTTCACAACAAATCATTGCTCTCTCTCTACAGGCCTGTCATAACGCCTAAGAAGAGATGGAGTTTATTTCCCCTCCAACCTGGGATGGCCTTGTGAATTGCCTTCACTAACAGAATGACTGTACCAGCACTGGGACCAGGTCATAAGAGGTCTAGCACAAGGAGTTCCCACCTTCTCGGAACCCAATTAACCTTTAGGAAGCTCTGGCTGACTGGTGAGTGACCACATGCAGCGTCAGTTCCCAGCTATCCCAGCAACCCAGATGAAACTACAGACATGAGTAGAACCTCAGCTGAGCTCACAGCTAAATGTAGCAATGTGAGCCTGCTGACATGCAGAGCAGAAGAACCATCCAGCTGAGTCCAGCCAACATGCACAATTGTGAGAAATGATAAACTGTTGTTTTAATCATCTAAGACTTGGGGTGGTCTATTAGGCAGCAGATTAGTGAAACAATCTACACTGTTTATAGTATGATTTGCCCCTGCCATTGTCACCAGTATTAATTCTTAGTCCTCTCACCTCATTCACACTGCACCAAAGATTCTGCCTTTTCAAGTTCTTTCTTATACCATGGAGCACAGGGTCTTAATGTATTCTGCCCCCCTCTGCCTGGAACGTATTCTCAGCAAGCCCCTCCACCGCTCACCCACACACACTATCTGCCTCCTTTTTCTCTAAGTAACTCCAACTTATCCTTGTGGTCTCAGAGACCTACATGAGTCTTACTAGTTTTCTTAGTCCCCAGACTAATCCAGCTGCTTATCATTTATTTTCAAAAGCCTTCAACTTTTCTTTATAGAGTTTATCATAATTAAAATTATTTGTATAGTTGCTTAATGTCTGTCTTCCTTCTACTCTATGAGTTTACTGAAGGTACTGGGCTCAACATTTTTTTTAATCTAGTACATGCTTAGTATTTATTGCTTGAATTAGTCAACATAAAGGATGGTTGTGGTAGATCCCAAAGTAAAAGCTGTGTCTCCTGACTCACAGATTCCTGGTCTTGTCCTCATAATTTATCATTCTCAGTCCTTTTTGTGGGAAATCAGTATGAGGTTTTATTTAGAATATCTTCTGCATTTTAAATTCAGGATATGAGTTGATACCATTTTTAGAAGAAGAGACTTAAAAATTAACACATACCAACAAATATAGAACTTTTATATTAGTTACTGATTTATCCTTCCCTGAGAGCCTCAGATTATTCTATAATTCTTATTTTAAAATCCTTATTTTCCATTTCCCCATAGAAAAGTAGAAAGGGAGTAACACTTAGATGGAAAAATGGGGACCTGGCAATTTCACTCAAGTAAACCATTATTCAATGGCAAGTTCTCAGGAAATAGTAGAGAGCAGATCCAGCAGACTTGGTCTCAGTTACAAAGGCTGATTTTCCTCTGACCTTGCCGACAAAACATTATCAAACTTAGGGATAATTGAGCTCTGAGTCAATTACTTAATATACACTTCAACTAAGTCACATTACTTATCTTTTTGTAGTTCATCTCCACTTATGAAAAGTGAGGTAATCACTCCCTATCTACTTCCTAAAAGAATATAAGGATTAAAGTTTTTGTAAAATATAAATCATCATTTAAATCTATGATAGCACACAGAATATTTTTCTAAAACTCAAATGCAATCAGTTTTGTTCCTACAGTTGTACGAAAGAGGTATGTCTTCCTAATGTAAAAGATGGAGCCTGAAAAAAATACTTTCAGAAGCAAATTTCCCATGGGTGTGCCGGCTGGTACTGTGCAATTATAGAAGTGTCACTCATCTTTTAGTCCACGCAATGATGCTCACTGGAATCTCACAGGGCATAGACTGGGAGTTCTTAGGCTGTGGCAAGAGTTCTATTGCTCAGCCTGGTGCTTTCAATGGTATGTGGGTAGCATAGTTTTGAAATTCCTCCCACTCAGTAACCTGCATCAAATTTCAGAACCCAGGTGCCCACATGTGGCATTAATGCCACTGTTTTCCAGGAGGGACAGCAGCTGCCTTCCCCAACTTCAGAGACCTACTCTTGAGCCAACATGAGGAGATAAGCACCAGATGGATGGCCACAGCAGAAGACCAGTATTAGTCTATACAGAGGACTTCTGTTCCTTATAGAAATTTAAAGTCACAGATGAATAGCTTGAATAGCTATCGGGGGTTGTCACGCTGAGAGAGACACAAACTCATAGTGTTCAAGTAAAGAAAGAAACCTCAGGGGAGGGTATAGCTCAGCGGTAGAGCACATGCTTAGTATGCAGGACGTCCTGGGTTCAATCCCCAGTACCTCCAATGAAAAAAAAAGAAACCTCAGAGAAGGTGATTCATAGTAGTTTTGCTGTCTGCAGACAATCCCCTCCTCTCTGCTTCAGGCTCTTAGAGCACTTTATACTGCTTCTAAAACTTCTCATAAATGGACATGAATCATACTTGTCTAAGTCGGCTTCCCAGGAGACAGTAAGATACTTGAGGTCAGTGACTTAACCTTATTCATCTCAGGGTGACTCAAATGTAACTAGGCCTCCCTGAGTCAGCCCCACACTCATCCTGCCCAGTCTTGAGACCAATCTCGTAGTTACACAGCAAAACACAAAACTAATCAAGAATGAAGTTTTAAAATGTGCTAGTCTAGGTTTCTATTATTTTTAAAAGCCCAGATAATGTCACAAATGCCCACATAAAGATGATTATAGCCAAAAGACAATTTTTATTTACAAACATTTATCATTCTAGCCCCTGCCTATTCTGTTTTGATATCAAGTATTTAGGGGGTGGGGAAACAAGAAAAAAGCCACAGGCTCTTATTGAGGAGTTGCAGAAAGGCCAGGAACGCTGCTTCAGCATGGGCAAACCTGTGATATGACTAGACACTCCAATTCTGTTTGCAGAGAATTGTTTCTAGCATAAGTGACTCAAGCACTTCGTTTTGTCACTGCATTGAAGTCAATGTGTGTGTCTGTTTTTTTCCACATGTTGCTTTCCCTTTGACAAAAACTCATTATGCAAGACAGCCACTTGGACCAAAGCTTATTTGGAATTCAACATGGAGATAGCTCTAGCCAGCGCGTATGGAAAGAAAAGAAAATGACTTCTGACAAGGATAAATCCTTCAGTAGAAACTGTGGATATTTCCTTTCTGATGATGCCCTGGGGAGTAACAAAATTAGATGGTGTGTAGCTTCAAAGGAAGATCACAAAAGTTAGACAGCTTATAAAAGAGACGACCACATAGTCCAGTGATACCAAGTCTTTACTTCCTTTTTGAATCCCAAGAAAAACAATTTAGAATAGTTTATATGAGAGAGATCCGCTGTAAAGACAGTAATTAACTCTGAATATTTCCACTTGCACACTTTCTAGGCCTGCTATCCATTTGGTGTAGATTTACCAATTACATAATGAGAGAGGGGTTCTTACTGATGCATCAAAGCAAATGTCTCATTATTCAGCATAGCATATGGAGCCAGTGAGAATGGTTCCAAAATCCAACTTGCTCACCCATAACTTACTGGTAAACAGTGATGGACATACAGATGTGCTATGTTTTCAATGTTGTGAGGACACAAACATTCATATGTTGAAATCCTGAAGCCCTATGTGGTGGCATTAAGAGGAGAGGCCTTTGGGATTTGGGACATGCCTAGGTCATGAGAGCAGAGCTCTAACGGATGGAATTAGTGCTGAATAAGAGAGGCCCTAAAGAGTCCTTCACCGCCTCTACCATGTGAGGGTATGGCGAGAAGTCTGGGACCAGAAAACAGCCCTCACCCAACCATGCTGGCCCCCTGATACCAGACTTCCAGCTTCCAGAACTATCCTGAAAAAGAAAATTCTGTTGTTTATAAGCTACTTAGTCTATGGCATTTTGTTATAGTAACCCAGATGGACAAAATGTACATCCATACATTTTTAAGTTTTTATACACAGATGTATTATTTTTAAAAGCATACTTTTTGTTACAATGTTTAATTTTCTTTAATCTTCCTGCACTGGTTGAACACGTATAATATTTATGGTCAGCCCTCAGTATCCCCAGGTTCCGCATCCATGGATTCAACTAACCACAGATAATAAATATTTGGGAAAAAAATTTTCAAGTTGTTCCAAATAACAAAACTTGAATCTGTCATGAACCAGCAACTATTTACACAGCACTTAGATTACATTTACAACTATCCACATAGCATGTGTATTGTATTAGGTATTATAAGTAATCTAGAGAAAAATATATGGGAGGAGGTTACATGCAAATACTAAGACATTTTCTGTAAGGGATTCAAGCATCCAAAGATTTTGGTATCTGAGGGAGGTCCTGGAACCAATCCCCTGCAGATACCGAGGGATGACTGTACATTGAAGCATATTTAAAAAAACAAAACACATTAAATAAAGAACTGAATTATGTTAACTTGGTTGTACACTTTCCTGACAAGAAAAATAGTAAGTTCTCGAGGACAATTTATCAATGCAAGAGGACAAGGAGTTGATTTTCAGTGTTAACTGGTCCCTCAACCAATAGAAAAAACAACATCCTTCTGAAAATCCATCCTATCATCGTCTGAGTGTGTGGTTGGCCTAATTATGACAAATAGTCATTTAATGAAGTAACTCTCATCTGGATGCTTGTCACCGTGGGTTGGGACGTTGGGGTAAAGGAATGTCCTTCAAATTATCTTTATGATAAAGCGATTGTTTAGAATGAATATATATAATATGTGTGTGTGTATGTATGTATTTATGTGTGTATATATATGTGTGTGTGTGTAACATGAAGGGTTGGCAGGTCTTGGAGAGCATGACGAAAATTCTTTAGAAGAAAAAATCCTCTCGGTGCAGTCTTTTTGAAATTGGTTTACTCTTTTGCACATTCCTGTGGCAAATGCTATTACGGAAAGATGCTAGATTGTAATGGGTCAGTGATTACAGAGATTTAGGTGCTGGGGTAATAAGGAGGCAAATTTTGTGGTTTTTAAAAACGCATATTTCATTTGAAAGCATGCACTTTTGAAAACCAAACTGAGTTAAAATAGAAAATGTATAACCAAACAAATACTGGAGAAAAATGCTGCTTCACCAACGGTGCCTGTTTGCAGTGATAAGCAGGGCGGTAAGCGTTAGAGACTATCATATATTTACTTGGTGGGGAGACGGGGAGTTCACACTTAAAGAAAAAATCTGAAAATGAAGCTTTTGGGGTTGTTTAAAGTTATTCAGCAGGAATCTACCCTGGCTCACGACACTGTTAATCAGATTACTTTAGTACTTTTGGCAGACCACTAACCCTGAAAAGCAAGATAATCTATAGCATCAACCTAAATTCACAGAAAAGACACATTCTGCCAGAGTGTTTTATCTTGTGTGACCCCCCACCACCCCCCAGCCCAAACAGATTGCAATGATTTAAGTGTGAGTAGTTTAGTTGTGAGCTGATCCTGGGAACTACTGGTGTAGAAGGTAAGGCAGCCCATGGAGTTTATTATGAAGCAAGATTCCATTGTGTGTAACTGGCGCTCGACTCAGATAGGAAATCCTGGGAGCCAATGCAGAACACTGACTTATATCTTAGAGCGATCCCACCCGTCCAGGTTTCTGGGTATGCGTGCACTAGCTGTTAATGGTCTCTAGGTGAGGACTGCTTTCAAAGGCATGCATACCCTGGCACGGCCACCTTGCCACGTGGAGGACAGAATAGCTCTGGTGGCACGAGGAAGAGCTCCTCAAGGAAACAAATGCCAGAGCTGGGAGGTAAAGAGAAGCCACATGGGTAGGGCACTGACATCATGTGCTACACAAGGTAACTGGCTCTTCCAAACGAAAGAGAAATAACATTGATTTGCCTATATATATATATATATATATATATATATATATATATACACACACACACAAAAGCATTAACAAATAAACAAATTTAAAACCCACAAATATCAAAAGACATACTCCTAGAAATGAGTAACAAACTAAACCACATATAAGTTTTAAGAACGGTGACAAAGTTTATCCTTATATCCACAAGAAGACAGGGTAGCTGCCTCTGGAGTCTGATTTGAGAACAGAAATGTCCATTAACCAAAATATTTTCTCTACTGTCTCCCTGTCCTAGTATCTAAGATGGTTCCCTTTGAAATTCACCATTTGGGGTAACCTGTATCATTGTGTGTGTGTGTGTGTGTGTGTGTGTGTGTGTACGTGCGCGTGTGTGTCTATAAAACAAACATACTTATAACATGCATATACATGTGTTCACACATGGAGAGGGTAAATATATGAACAATTTCTGGTAAATTAGTTCATTAATTAGTTATCTTTAAGAAAAAATACAGAAAGTGCTATTTCTTCAAAAGAATACTTAATGAAAAGACAGGAGAGTTTTAGATCCCATGTTCCAAAGCCCAGAGCTTCAGACAGCATATTCGGATAAGAAACTAAAGGTCATGGGGCACTGGGGCACAGGGACACATGCTCTGGGGGGGAAAAAAAGAAAAAAAAAACAACTAGAGGAGGAGAAGGCCAAAAGGATTCTGTAGGCAATGTCTATTCCTGACATTTGTACCAGATAAACACTCGGGGCCCACTGAACTGAACAACTCCAGATGGTGCCATTCTTATAAAAGAAGAATGGTGACTCTGGAGTTGTGAAATACATGCTTGGACATATGACTGCAATACTTTCCCTTCCTGCTTGAGCATTATTTCAAAATTAGTCAAATGTTACTCTTTTTAAAATAACATTCTAAATGTTCCCCCAAAACTGAAGGACATCTGGTCAACTGAAACATTTTTAAATGCTCATTAGGTGAGCTCTCTATTTAAAGAGAAGCTGGAGTGGCTTTTTTAAAAAACAATCTTTCAAAAACCAAATTTGCATGCTTGGTATATTCAGATTATCATATACAGTATTTTGTAGGGTTTTTTCTCTTTTTTCATAAAAGCTTAAAACATTTCTCCTGTTTACCAGCCACTGGCTGTCCAGCCTTGGCCACTGGGAAGCACAGCTTCCCTGTCCCATGAATACATCAGCGCTAATCTACCTCAGGTGA
The DNA here is from genome assembly GCF_048564905.1 of Vicugna pacos. NCBI lineage: Eukaryota > Metazoa > Chordata > Mammalia > Artiodactyla > Camelidae > Vicugna > Vicugna pacos. The sequence continues at coordinate 65,423,960 of NC_132997.1, forward strand.
TACCTGGTATTCCTGAGCTCCTAAAAATATAGATTTGGATTTGATGGAAAAGGGTATGATTTTTTTTTTAATGTCTTTGTCTTCTGAACAGCCAGGCTCCCACAGAGCGGAAGTCCTCAAGTGGGAAGAAAAGATGATCATTATGATAATTGCAATTTTTGAGAGATTTCATTTGTAAGGCCTAGTGCTTTACGAGGTAGAAACTCTGGGCCTGCCCCATTCCCAGAATTCAGCAAGGGTCCGCATTTGCTCAAATGATATAGCTTAATTATTTAATTAAATAACTAATTTCACACGATCTTCTCAATAGGAACGTGAAGTAAATATCATTAACTTCATTCTACAGTGGGAAAACGGAATCAAAGAAATTGCATAATTATCCCCAGCGACAAACAGCTGCTAAGTGCTTAGCAGCCTGGGCTTATAATATGTTTTCTAGCGAGGAAAAACAACTACTCTATTTCACGATACGTGCTTTCTGATTTAAGTTACATGTATTTTACCATAACTTATTGTTGGCTTATGGTATCTTAAATCATACGTCTTTTTGTAGGAAATGGGTTAAAGGATTGGCAAAGCTCTGCTTAGATGCTGGCGGGCTTTGGGGTTTTAGCACTTTCTTTTTTGAAGTGCTGACATCCCAAGTTAAGTGAACAAGCAATCTGGTTCAACAACTTGGTACGTTTGCAGATAATTAATTTAAGCAAAGATGGTGAAAATATTAAAGTTACTTCACAGCCTTGTGCTAGTTTGATGTTATCTGTCCTGCTACTGCTTTCCTGCTCTCTCGGAGAAATTATCTACCTTCTACTTTCACGATGCAGGCACTTTTGAAAAAATTGAATTTCCATGCATTTTTAATAAAACAGAAGAGTCTTCTGAAGAATGCGGAAGGCAACACTTTTATCTTGTTCCATAAGGACACAGATTGGTGGCAAAGAGACAGAGAATCATATTTAGAACAATTCCTGAGACAAGCTAAGCAAGAGTGGGAATATTCTCTAGAGAATCAAACTACAAAGTCTGCCCAGTAACCGAGATTTAGTGAATAGGTCTGCCTGGCATTTGCATTTGCTCTTAAACTTGGATCAGATCTTTTCACAGACACACACTGGCCATGGACCTTCATTTTTCCCACCAAATAGCTAAAACAGATGAATGAAGAGTCAAGGGAAGTAGGAGACTTTTACTTCAATGTAGTGGCACATGGAGTACAATAAAGTGTGAAGAGGACTTCCTCCAAAAAATAATTATGCAGAGAAATGACAGAGTATGAAAATCATACATTTTTCAGTCATTATGGGAAACATTAAAAAATGCTAGTTTAATGATTATTACCTATTATTAATTCAGTAATTACTCAGGCTATAAACATAGATGAGTAGATATAGATGGATAGATATTGTAAAAAAAAAAATTCCACCTAACTCGAAAAATAACCATGTAGAATTCTCACAAGTTTTGACTGCACTACATTTTTAAGGATAGAAGTTTAGTTTATCCAAACCACCACCACCAGAAAAGCAATTCCTGAAATATAGTCTTTGGTAAATAAAGATTAAAAATAACTCCAATCTATAACTATGGTATTATAAAATGAAAACAAAGAATATTATTTTAAAACTCTGTAAAATCATAAATTATCAAATTAAGATTAATTTTTATCATGTTTGATAATAAAAGGGAGACTGAAATCTTTGTCATAATTCTCATTACTGAAGAATCTAAATAACCAGAGATTTGAGATTACAAGTAATTTCAAGTTAACCAATGCTGTAGCGCACATCTCCTTAAAAAATTGGTACAAAATAACTATCTCCTTAAGCAGATGTCATACAAAGAATACCATACAAGAATTTTTATACATAGTTTTATTTTTCAACTAAATTTCTTAAAATAAGTACATGATTATAGAAACAGACTTTGACCCTAAGGAAATAGGTACTTTTTGATATTGCCAATATTCAACTATTTTGACCCAAAACCCAATAATTTCATATGGTTCAACCTAGTATAAAAAAGATAATCCATTCATTATATATACATATAGAGAGAGAGAGCATCTGTCATATGACAGTTGCTGTGGGGAAAACAAAGATTAATAAAACAAAAATGTTACTTGTTTATAAAGAAATTATAATATAAAAGGATTTACCAGTAATCATGTGGTAAGCATCATAATGAGGAAACTATATAATGACAAATTAACAATGCTAAAAGAAATTTTAACTTTTTGGAAAGAATTCGAAAAAATTATAAATCATGTATTTTTATTTTTGTCACAATGGATAAATGTATTATTGAACTGAACTGAGTTCAGTCAAAAAGCTAGCAGTCCACCAAAAGCTAATCTTACCCTTGTTAATAAGAACTGCAACATTTGAATATTTACTATATGCCAAATACTGCTCTTAATCACACAAACACTCGAGTTTGAAATAATATTATGATGCTACAGATGAGGAAACTAAAGCGAAGGATTAAAACAGTTGAATAAGTTGCCCAAAGTCAGATAGCAGCGAATAAACTGCAGAACTGAGAACAGAATCTGGTAGTCTGGCTCAAAACCTAGATTCTTAGCCACTACCAAAACAGAATGTCCCCGTTTTCCTTTGAGTATTTATGTAAGATTTTCTACTGCTCTGTGCAAAGTGCTACATTTGGGAAATAAGTCTGGAACTGGGGTGAAGAAGGTAGGAATGAAACATGTGAGGCAATTGAATAATGGGGCAGGACTGACTAGCTACAAAATGTTAGGGCCCAATGTAAGATAAAAATGCAGTTCTCCTTGTTCAAAATGTAGGGGAAAAGCCCGTTAAAGTGACTAAAATATGAAACTATTTTTCTTCCTCTTTCTCTACTTGTCATATGTCTTTTATTTGTTATTTAATGTTGGTTTCCCTCAGGCACAGGGATATTCCCAGGCAAGTGCAAACTTCTTATAGGCTCCTGCATTGCCTACTCCATGGATCAAGACTCTGCACTAGTGCAAGCTGCTGGCTGCCTGGCCCCATCCCTACTGCCAACTGTTGGACCTACATTCTGTGCCTCAGCCAGAGGCAGAGAAGTCAACTCATAATCTCCTCTTCCCACAAGCCCACCCCACCAACCCATGGTGGAATCACTGCAACCTTTTTGCTGGCATGCCCCAGGTTCCTGCATGGGAGTGAGGAGTGAATGAGAGGCTCCTCCTGGTTGAGCCCCCATCAAAGGTACAGGATGCTGACAGTCTGGGGCTGCAATCGTAGGCGTACATGCAGGTATACATGCCTGTGCCTAGGCTCCTGCTATGGGCAATGGTGGTCCATGGTGGGGGAGTGTAGAGGGAGAGGGCAGGAGGGCTCAGGGGTCTGAGGGGCCCAGAACCAGTCCTGGGAATGTGAGGAGGCAAAGAGAGGTGGGATCACTCATATGCCAGACACCAAGTGGCTTCACTGTCCCATCAGATTCTGATTACATAAAGATAAAATTACTAAGAATTTCAAGATGGTGGCCACAGAGCATTAAGGTCCAAGCCTTGGGCTCTTTGTGCTCTGAGCCCTGTGTGATTACACTGGTCCCACACTTATGAAAGCTGGCCCTCAGGTGGGGGGGGGGCTGTGACTCAGAATAATGCTGAGAGTAAACGTACGGCTCACCATATTTCCTATCACAGTACCACACCTATGGTCTGAAAGGCAACTACAGGCATCTTCCCAGAATACAGGGTCAGAAGTGCTGAAGAAGGCTCAGAATCTATAGCAAAGCTAAACGAAGTGATGCTCAAGAAATCAGAAGCTTCAGCTAATTGGTACTAGTGGAGAAGATGCTTCAGAGAGAAAAATGAAGGATCAGAAGACCAGCAGTTCTTCAATGAACAACTACTTTCTGGTTCAGAGGAAAGAGAAAATGATCAGAAGCCATTTTCACTGCAAACAGGTAGTTTTGCTTGGCTGGTGGAGAGGAGTGGGGTGACTGGAGAGAGCAGCGTGACGCAAGCTGGTATGTGTGAGGGCGACTAAAGCAGACGGGAGAAATTGTTAAATATTTGGAATATTGTGAGTTCAACATTAAACCACTGATTGCTTATAATCAGCTGTGACGTAGGTATCTAAACCTCAGAAATCACTATTTTTAAGACTGCAAAAGTTTGTGGGGACAAAGCATGGAGGAACCTGAATGAGTGTTTTTTTTTGGTAGGCAATGGGGAGCCATTCATCTGATCCACATGGTTCTTCATTAAAATGAAACTGACTGCATTATAGCAGATTGTTTAAGAGGGGAAGCTGACAGAAGGAATACCGTAGGGCACTGCAGCAAAGAGACAATAGTAGGACAAGAAAAACGTAAGGCACTCCAAAAGGACAAATTAACCGATTAGGACTGATTTGATAAACTGGGGTAAGAGATGGGGGACGAAGGAGGCATTAAAAAAAAAAAAACCTCCCAGGTTTAAACCCTCATATACTGGGAAGACAATGGTATAGCTAACACAAATAGACAAAAGTAGATGATGCAATAGATTTGAAAAAATGTTGAGTTCAATTTTAAACATGTGTTTTTCAGTACTACAACATGCCCATGGACAAGTGGCTAACAAATTCAGGAGTTCAGGAGTGAGGACCCAGTTAGAGGTAATAAGATAATAATGCACCTAGGAATCACTTGCTAAGAATCATAGTTTAACAAACTGGATTAGGCAAGTGTGAAGAGGAAGAAAAAGAGCAGAGGATGAAGGAGAAACCTCTGGGAAGTATAAGCAGATGGAAAGTGGCAGTAAATGGAGGAATCGGAAGTCCAAGAATACCTATCAAATTATTAACAAATGATTTATCTCTGATAACACAAGGAAAAATAAGACCTCTAATAAAGAAACTTGTTCCTGACCATCACTGAAAATCTAGTGTCTAGAAAACTTACTTAGGAAAGCATTAAACACACACACACACACACAAAAACAGTATCAATCCATCAAGTCACATTCTGTCACGTGATTTGGGGAAATTTACACTTTATTTCCTAAAAATGCGAACTCTGCTACTTACCAAAGTCCCTTCAGGAGGAGAGTTACAGCAATTTACTGTCAAAACTGCATGGCCTTAGGACAGAAGCCATTACAAACATTTGTTCATTGACATTTTTCTTTTTAACTTGGCTGCTGATTGGTTGCTGGAAGTATGGAAAGAACACAGTGAAACACCAATTATCTTGGGCTGTGCAAGGAAGGCTTTCACATTGCTTTGATTTCCCTTGTAAGGTAACAGAAACAAGAAACCGTTTTTCCTTCAATTCCTTAGTATTGAAAATGTTTTTTAAAACATCTAGGTTGTTTCTAGAGTAATTAATAAGATTTGACATTATAATCTAACTCAAAAAGACAGCACTATTCTCTAGCTTTCTGGTTAAGAGCCTGTCAATTTGATTCAACAGTAATGTGAATTATGTGGAATTTATATATAATAACACAGATGAATTAAATATATAAAGTATTTTTTCTCCTTTCTTTACTATTGTGTACAGGTCAGATTATATAAGCATCCGCATGATTCTGTTCTTTGTTTCATGTAGAAAATTCTCCTTCTATCTTCTATTGTCCCTTAGAACACAGTTCAGGGTGATCAAATGATGGCAAACCAGATGAACTAAATGACAAGATCTTTTAGTTCAAGGGCTGTATTTTTCCTCTGTATTTGTCTTCTGTGCTTAGGTATCTCTGTGGTACTTTTCCTTTTCCCTATAGGAGTTTCATTTAGAATGCTGGTTGGTTTTTTTCTGGCTAAAATGTTTCCTGGCTACAAAGTAGTCACAAAGCAACACAACTTCTATTTTTAAAAAAGGCGATTACACAGAATGTTTCATTTAGAAACATGTCCAAAATTGATGACCAAAAATCTGGCCTATGATAAGCAAGGCATTTCAAGTTATGTGACCAAGAGTACATCAAACACATGACTGAATAAATATATAATGCCAATGTCAGGGTTCCTAGTTATGGCTGCAAATTATGGTCATAGGGAGACTGGCGATCAGTATAAAGGTGGCTATGAAGGAACACAGGCTTTTAAGAAAGCAGGAAAGACAGATGTAAGCACAGGTGGCACACAATATCTGAGACGCAAAGCACATTCACTGCAGATAAATGCTGAGAAATTATATTTTCAGTCACTTAAAGAGTGATCAGCATTGGTAGTGTCAATTTGCATAAACAAAGACATATATAAAGAAAAGTCTTAAATTTAAGACAAGACATGGTAAACCTCCCAGAAGAAAAACATGGGCAAAACATTCTGACACAAATCTTAGCAATGCTCTCCTATGGCAGTCTTCCCAGGCAATGGAAATAAGAGCAAAAATAAACAAATGGGACCTAGTTAAACTCATAAGCTTTTGCACAGCAAAGGAAACCATAAGCAAAACAAAACAACAACCTACAGAATGGGAGAGAGTATTTGCAAATGATGCAACTGACAAAGGCTTAATTTTCAGAATATATAAACAGTTCATACAACTTAACAAAAAAACCATCCAATCCAAAAATGGGCAGAAGACCTAAACAACCAATTCGCCAATGAAGACATACAAATGGCCAACAGGCATATGAAAAAATGCTCAATATCCCTAAAGGGGGATTATTGGAGAAATGCAAATCAAAACTACAATGAAGTATCACCTCACATCAGTCAGAATGGCCATCATTCAAAAGTCCATGAGTGATAAATGCTGGAGAGGATGTGGAGAAAAGGGAACCCTCCTACACTGCTCGTGGGTATGCAGTTTGGTGCAGCCATTATGGAAAACAGTATGGAGATTCCTCAAAAGACTAGGAATACACTTACCATATGACCCAGGAATCCTGCTCCTGGGCGTATATCCAGAAGGAACCCTACTTCAGGATGACACCTGCACCCCAATGTTTATAGCAGCACTATTTACAATAGCGAAGACATGGAAGCAACCTAAATGTCCATCGACAGATAACTAGATAAAGAAGTTGTGGTATATTTATACAATGGAATACAACTCAGCCATAAAAGAGAATAGAATAATGCCATTTGCAGCAACATAAATGGACCTAGAGATCATCATTCTAAGTGAAGTAAGCCAGTAAGAGAAAGAAAAATACCATAGGATATCATTCATATGTGGAATCTAAAAAACAGGACACTATGAACTCATCCACAAAACAGAAGCAGACTCAGACTTAGTAAACAATCTCATGGTTACTGGGGAAAGGGGGTGGGAAGGGATAAATTTGGGAGTTCGAGATTTACAAATATTAGCCACTATATATAAAAATAGTTTTTTAAAGTTTCTTTTGTATAGCACAGGGAACCATGTTCAGTATCTTGTAATAACCTTTAATGGAGAAGAATATGAAAATGAATATACATATGCTTATACATGACTGGGACACTGTGCTGTACACCAGAAATTGACACATTGTGACTGACTGTACTTCTATAAAATAAAAGAAAAAAGTACAATCACAATATGCCGTATCAAAATGAAATGCTTACACTGAAGCTGAATATTCATAGACTGAAAGTTGTACTGCAAAATTTTAGTTTGAAAGCATTTGAAAACAATCAGCCCACAAAAGAAAAAAGACCCAATAAATACTATAAATATGAATAGAGCAATAAAATTATTCATTGGAAAAACAAACCTGGGAAAATGCCCTAAGCATATTTAAATTAGAAAACAAATTCATCCAGCGTTCTAGCCTTACTTACCCAACAAAATCCCCTCTTACGTACATTCATCACAACATACAGTCTAGTTTATCTTTGACACCCTCAGCAAATTCATACCTTCAGGTTCCTATCCTAGGAGCTTAATAAATATTAATACAGGTCTTTAGATTTTCTGGATCTTTGAGCAAGTTTGTATATTTACAGCAAGAGCTGGTACACATTGGACAAATCTGGACCAAGGGAAATATACAGTTTCCTCAAGTGGGGAGTTCTCCCAAGAATGTTGGCACAAAGGGGAGAGTCCTAAAGGGAAATGGGGGGTTGGGCAAGACACTAAAGCTATTGATGGGGTTCAGGACAAGTCACCCCAAAATATGGCACCTTAGCATACTGAATATTTTAAGCTGAAGGAGTTTGAGAAAACAGCAAAAGCAAGAAGGTTACTCTGACCTTTCCCTGTCTTTCTCCTCCGAAACAGATCATAAAACGCTCCTATAAGAGGCTCTTCCCTGTACCCAGAGGAAAAGAACCTCCTTATCTCCAAAGACAAATGGATGCAGAGAAGAATCCCAGTATGTAAGCCTTGCTAAATTTCCCCCCATTGACTATACATACTTCATACACTTGTTCCTACCATATTTCTGTACCATTGTCCTGTCTTCATCAGCCCTAGCATAGAGATCCTCAGGTTTAAGTGTTCCTTCTGGTCTTCCTTTCTTTATAAAGGCTCCCTTGTGAAGTAAAACTTATATGAAATAAGTTTGCATGTTTTTCTTCTGTTAATCTCTCTTTATTAATTTACTTTTCAGATCTAACCAGGGTCCAGGAAGACGTTTTCCTCCCTTACACTAGTAAGATCTGCCTGGTAGGGAGATAATGATAGACGAGCCAGAAGAAGAAATGCCTCCCAGAATGCCGGGGTTGGATATTTTCAGTGTTCTACAGATGCAAAGAAAGGAATTCAGATAGGTTTCAAGGAAACAGTAATAGTTATTCTTACATTTATTATCAATCTGCCTTGTCTTACCACAAACCACAATTCTCAGGACCTAAGCTAATTCCTCTGACTAAAGGCACTGCATTAACAGGCCACACCTCCCTCACCAACTGCTCTGTGTTCCGTCATGAGCCCACTAGAGCTTCTGCATCCTCACTGCCCCACGGGCAACCATGGTTGCTGACCTTCACTTCTGTTCTCTTCTCCTGGAAAGCTGGCTCTCCCCTCCTTCTAATCAAAACCCATCTTTGTACAAGTCAGCCTTACCTTTTCCAGGATTGTTGAGTTGTTCCAAACACTGGCCTCCTACACTGGTACACGTTATTCTACATTTCATTTCCCCTCCACAAATGTTATTCAAGGATTAATTATCCACTAGGCCATGGTGCACACAGGCCCTGGGTATGCAATCATGAGCAAATCACAGAAACTCAAGGAGTTTCGTATGTGTAGTCAAGAGTAAGACTTTATGAATAAAATTTTAAATTTTATCAATATGATGTAACTAAACCTTTTTGCGTTTGCTAACCTTGTCTTACTCTCTCAAGTTCTTGGAGGACAGAGATCTTTGACCTAAATGCCTGTTGTGTGTCTTCCCAAATCAAATACCAGGTCTGTGATGTATGCATTCGACACGGAATTTGTCTCAACATATCAGAAAAGATCACTACATCTAAAATGCTCCCTTCTCTGATCTCCCAATTCTTAGGCAGTATCACCTCCAACCAGCCACCCAGGCTGGGCAGTTTCTTGGACTCCTTCCTTTCTCCCTTCCTTCCCCCGTACTTAATGTATTCACCATATCCAGTTGATGTAATTCCCTGTGATTCTCTCAAATCAGTCCATTCCCACTGCCGTGACCTAGGATCACACCTTTTCATTTCTCAACTGACCAATCACATTATTTCCATTATCTCCCCTCTTTCAGAGTGTTTTGTTTTTTCTTCTTTAATGCATATGCAACATATCCTTCTACTTAAAACTCTCTGATGGCTATCTACATACCTTTCAGATAAAATCCCCATCATTCAGTGCCGGACGTGAGGTCTTCCGGGTGCCTTGCCTCTACTTTCACCTCCAGGCTACCTGCCCCTACCTCACAGCCTCAATCTTCAGGAATGTTGAAGTTCCTGAAACTCTCAAAAAGTCGTATGTTGTCATACCTCTGTGTATTCTATTCCTTTGCCTGGAATGATTTTATCCTCTCCTAATTTTTAGATGATTTAATGAATTAAAGATTAAGCTTAAGTGTACAGTCTTTTCCAAGAAGTCTTTGAAGTCAACCTATTATCCATCCCTCAGTCCATTGTCTAGAATGGATTACGAACCTCCTCGTAACACCTTTTTATATATGTCCATCTGGAGCTTTAAAGCAATCTTCTGTCTCCCCAACTACATTGTAGTGTTGGGGAGGTGACCCTTAAGGGGAATTACTATATTTTGTTCCATCTTTGTAGTTGTCCCTCAAAGCACACTTCCTGGTACAAAGGAAGTTTCCAGTAATGACTCAATGAATGCACAGACTAAGTTTTCAGATACTTACTGGTTGAACTGACACCAAGCTCTTTGGAGAACAGAACTCTGATCTTTTATATGTCTAAGGAGAAAAATATTAAGCTTCACTCCATTATAAAAGTGAAGATGGAGGGGAGGGTGTAGCTCAAAGTGATAGAGTACATGCTTAGCACGCAGGAGGTCCTGGGTTCAAATCCTAGTACCTCCCCTAAAAAAAAATACGATTAAAAAACAGATGTTTTAAAGTAATACACATCAAAGGCAGAAATAAACACATCAATTTATCAGTGACTTTTTCACTGGCAAGCTGATAAAGTAGAAACTTCAACAGCAATAAATGAACCCAGGAATTATCTGCTGCATTTGATTTGTTTCTTTTAAGCCTTCTATTAAAGATTGCTTTTAGCTAATAGCTAACTGCTTAAATACTTTAAGGTATTTATCATTCCTGTCTGAAAGTTATAACCATGATCTTCAAAACAATTATGTTCAGCAATATTTCTTTCATTGCTTCCAGGGATGATAAACACTGGTGACTTTCCCCTGACCGTCCCCCCAGTTTTACTGAGATATAATTGACCTATAACACTGGGTAAGTATAAGGTGCACAATGTGTTGATTTGATATATATATATTGCAAAACAATTACCACCACAGCATTAGCTAACACTTGCATTGTATCATATAATTATCATTTCTTTTTGTGGTGAGAACATCAAAGATTTACTCCTTTAGCTAATTTCAAGCTAAATTCTAACTCCTTTAGCTAATTTCAAGTTGTGTGATACAGTATTATCAACTATAATTACCATGCTGAACATTAGATTCCCCAGAACAATTAATCTTACAGCTGAAAGTTTATACACTTTGACCAACATCTCCTCTTTTCCCTCACCTCAAGCTTCTTGTAACCACCACATTAGATATTGTTTCTAAGAATTTGGCTTTTTTAGATTCCACATATAAGTGGTATAATTTGTCTTATTTCACTTAGCAAAATGCCCTCAAGTTCCAGCCATATTGTCACAAATGATAGGATGTCCTTTTCATGGCTGAATACTCCATTGTGTCTGTGTATATGTATGTGTGTGTATCACATTTTCTTTATCCATTCATCTGACGTACACCAAGTGAGACTGCTGAAAAAGATTCAGGAGCTGTTGCAAGGAAGGCATGGATCTGACCAGTTGTATCTATTCCAAAATGGCAAAATGTACACAGAATGATTCACTTATGTCTATTACCCAAATAAAATATTAGAAATTGATAGAATTTCTATCAATTTTAAGAAAAAGTTATACTTTTAAGAAAAGTACTTTTAAGAAAAAGTTATAATAAAGATGAAAATGATTATGACTTTAATGATTTTTTAATTAATACCTACACTATGTTACAGTGCTCAGAAAGGCATTGTAGAAGTAAAGAAGTAGCAACCAGTTAAATTTTTGTAACATCTCTGAGATAGAGGTAAACTCACTGTACCCATGCCTTCGTATACCTAAATTCTACCTTTCCATCTTTTCTGTGTGCTTCCATAAGACAGTAAATTCATGTTAGAAAGCAGTCTATAGTAAAGTTTGTGAGTTTAGAAACCAGACCAACTGGATTTAGATGCTTGCTCCTTAATCTTACAGTGTGTGGTGTTGGATTCCCAAAGCCAAAGCTTTCTCAGGCCTCATTTTCCTCACCTGTTCAATGGGTATACTAATATTTTCTTCACTCATACAATTGTCATACAAATATCTGTAAAAATGCTTAGTTCACTTGCTAAGCACGCATGAATATTCAACATGTCTAATAAATAAATGAATGAGTTCCTGTCCTAAAGAGGTTCACTTTACTTCTCACAATCCTGTTAGCCATCACTTTTGACTCTTTAGAATATATCCTGGCTTTCTATTCAGCTTTCAAGTTCAACCCTACTCCAAAGTTCTTCCCTTACATCCTGTCAGTTATCTTATCTCCTCTGGCCTTTGCCCTAGTTATCGGATTGGACTGCACCTGCATCTAATTCTCATTTTTGATATGAGTCCTTTTATCTAAGTCAACAAAGTCCTTATTTCTGTTGAAAAGAAATTCCTCAAATTCCTTTGGCAAACTTTCACCTCCAAGAGAGAGCTGTAACTGAAGGCTTAGGACAGAATGGTGAAAAGCAGATAGTACAGCTGGTGTAACAATCATTGACATTTACTGAAAAGTCCAGGCTCTCTAAACTAGACAAATTGTAGTACTGTACTTTCCCACTGTTTTGAAACTGACTATGGCCATGTGACTTACTCTGGCCAATCAAATGTAAACAAAAATAACTCATGTTATTTCTGGGCAGAAGTTTCAGAAACAGTAAGTGATTCACCACACTTTGTTTTTTCTGCTGACATGGCGTCTGGCAAAAACTCCAGATGAGAATTGCTCTATCAGCCTGGATGACAGCTTGAGGACAACACAGACCAAAGATCCACAATAGATACACCGAATGAGTGAGACATTTTTTCCCCACAGCATAACTTCACCCATCTTGACTGATAACGTGCCATGATTAAGAGCACTCTTGTTCAAACCCCAACTCTACCTACCATTTATAATATGCATAAATTTTTTAGCTGTAACTTAGGGTCATTTACTTTCCCTATGTCTTCCTCAACTTCCTTATCCCAGTAAAATGAAAATGATGGTAGAATCTAATTCATGAGCTATGAGGAATAAAATATATGTAACGTGCACAGAAATATAACTAGTTCATAATATGCTGGGGTCCCATAAAGACCCAAACCAGAATATTGCAGATCTTAAGGTGCTTAAAATACGGTAGGAGAAATAAAGCATAACTATATGCAAAATAGAAAGGAATTTTAGGACATAGAAATCATTCCTTGCATGGGAAACAGAGAGTGTATTATAGACGGTATTGGATTTTCAATGTACCCTGAAAAATAAAGAAGGTTTAAAGGTAAGGATGAAAAGAATTAGGGAATAGGGGAGGTGAGAACGCTTAAGATGATGAAAGAAATATGTTGGAATTACCATGTGTGTTTGTGTAGAGTATTAAGTTTACCATGTACCTTCAAAGCTCTGTCCACATTGTCAAAGTTTTTTTAATGTGGGCAAGACCAGGTCAAGAGCTGCATCTACATTTAATAGAGCATCTCCTAATATAATGAAACGTATGAAGGAGCACTTAATATGTGTGCTGTGGGGGACTACAAAGATCTCTTATTCTCTTGACATGAGAAAGAAAAAAAGAAAAGATCTCCTTTTAAATTAAAGCCCAAAGAAGTCAATGGATGTTTTAATTATCTCTGAGTTTAATACTTCAGTACTTAAGCTCTGCTTCCACAGGAGGCAGTGTATACAACTTCTATAATTCTATGTAGAATCTGGGTCTTAGAAAAGAGCTCATGTCAGAGCCTATGAACATCTGGGTAAATATACATGTGAACACCAGTTTGAGGGAATCAAATTCATGGATTTGAATCAATCCCAGGTCACTATGTAGATTTCCAATTCAACATCTAATATCAATAATATTCCTTTCCTAGGGTCCTCCTCATTTTCTCAAATGAGCAGAAGTTTCTATTTCTAGCAAATAGACCACATTGGAAGAAAGGGAAAAAGCAATGTGAAGAATGCCTGTTGATAACAGTTTCATGGGAAGTGAGGAAAAAAACAAAGGGAATACTAAAAGCAGAAGGAGGCGGCCAGAAAAAGCACTGCTTGCCTACTGAGATAAAGACCAGCTAATCCATTAAGATCAGCAATTCAGTGAAAATGTGTTTAAAGCATGATGGGACAAGGTCTAGCACAGAGAAGGTTTGAAAGTGCTTTTACTAGATTCAAAGTGTAGGTGAGCTCTTTTAGGCCAAGGATCATGTCTTGCCTCCTTCAGTGTCTCTAGCATCACACCTGGAATGTGGCAGGTACACAATAAATGTTTGCTAATAAAGAGAGGCTCAGATGTAAATGGACACTGTTTACCATAAAGTACAATGCTGTAGATGCAAGAGTTGTAAAGAGGTTAGTTATTTTTTCAGACCTGAAAAAGTCTGTGCTTCAATAGCTAGGGATTCAAGGATGCTCAAATCAAATTATATTTCAATTTGTGCACCGATTTGAAGAGAATTCTGAATCTTGGTTATGCAGGTAGTGATAACTAAGATAAAATCATTTTTATCTACATATTTGGCTTTTACTATGTATAAATTTTTTCTTTTCTGTTATTAAATCTGAGTACTCGCAACTTCAATGTGGATTTTTCCATCGTCAAACATACACGGGCTTCTTGTCAGTTCTGACTAGTGTTCAAAACAATGCAGGGAATTGAGGTGACAGCATCCACAATTGTTTTCTTTCTGCCTCAGCACTAGGCGTTTCCCCTGCTTAGCATGTTCTCAGTGTCCTTGGGGGTGGGGGCTGTGCTTAATAATCATTTCCTCTCCATTGGCTTCATAAACACCTTAATGCCCTGAATGCATTTATATTTTGCTACCTTTGAAGAAAAGTGAGAAACATTAAGAAAAATCTTTGAAAATCTGGTCCAAAGAGAAAGGATTTAAGTACAGCTTTAAACATTCTAATAAGCAGTTTATTTCCCTTCAACTGATTGCCCTGAAATGAAATAAACTCAAGAAAAACACAAACAAAACCTGAATTGATTAGCTCTTCTCCTCCCCCCGCCCCTCCCCAACTGCTGTTCACTCGGCAGGAAAAAGAAAACCAGCACTCAGTTCAGAATCTCCTTCATTGGAACGCGCAGCCCTTCCTGGTGGCAGTCTGTTTACTCCACACGTCCCTCCAACAGTGTTTGCTGAACTCAGAAAGGGGTGATTCTGAAGTCCTCAAAAGTGATTTATAATGCAAGTGCCTATGCTGGCATCAAATAAGATGACAGATGGAATAGGGTTTTGAAAATAGTAACACAGTACCCAAGTGAACATTATTACTATTATTAGCTGTTCATAAGTGAAAGGTATTATTAATATCATTATAAAATATGATTCTCTCCTGAATAGAGCTAGCCACCAGAACAGGTAACTAAGGTAACTCTGGATTATGGTATTCTTAAACTATCTGGCTCTTCTGTTTCACTTTAGCAATGACAAGAGAAACTTTCCCCCCAAAAAATTCTTTTTTGTCTGTCCCATGAAATAAACAAAATGCGAAAATTAAGGGAAGATAACATCTAAAAAAGGCTAGATTAAAGCTTTTTAAAGGGAGATTAAGAGGTACAAACTTCCAGTTGCAAAATAAAAGAATCATGGGTATGAAATATCCAGTGTGGGGAATATAGTCAATAACCATGTAATATCTGGATATGGTGACAATTTTGTAACTAGACTTACCCTGGTGATCAGTTTGAAATGTACAGAAATAGCTAATCAGTATGTTGTGTAACAGGAACTAACATAGTATGGTAGGTCAACTATACTTCAAAAACAAAGAAACAAACTCATAGAAAAATATCAGATTTGTAGTTATCAGTTCCATCCAGATTTGTGGAACTGGATGGAAGCAGTCAAAAGGTACAAACTTCCAGTTCCCAGATAAGTACTAGGAATGCAATGTACAACACGATAAATATAATTAATACTGCTGTATGTCATATGTGCAAGTTATTAAGAGTAAGTCCTAAGAGTTCTCATTAATTTTTTTTCTATTTCTCTAATTCTGTATCTATATATGATGGATGTTCACTAAACTTATTGTGTGATAATCACTTCATGATGTATATAAATCAGATCATTATGCTGTACACCTTAAACTTACGCAGTGCTGTAGTCAATTATATCTCAAAGAAAACATTTTAACTTTAAACAAAAGGCTAGATTGTGTCACAACTGTGAGCACGGGCATTAGACACAACATCTGGGGCAGAAGCTAACGTTGTTTCTACGTTTCAAGCACTGTTCTAAGCCCCTTAATTATAATATTTTATTAAACTACCACAAGAACCATATGAAGTGGGTTCTACCACAATGGCTACCTTACAGACGAGGAAACTGGGGAAAAAAGGCTTTAAGTTAGTCCAAGCAAAATTCTCACACCTAGTGACTTGTGGTGTCAGGATTTGCACCCTAGCAGCCTGATTAACTGTGAACTAATTAGCCTCCCATGCAAAATTAGTGGATGGCTTTTCAGTGAATACCAACAAATATTACTTTATGACTTCAAACTTCCCAATGACGCCCATGTCCTGATTCTCAGAACCTACGAATGTTATCTGATATGGAGAAAGTTCTGTAGACGTGATTAAGGGTTTTGAGATGGGGTGATCATTCTGGATTATGAGTGGGCTCTAAATATCACCTCAAGGATCCTCATAAGAGAGAGGCAAGAGACTCCATGGGGGAGAAGGTGATGATGTGACAATGGAAGCAGACGCTGGACACAGCGGGGCAGAAGCCAAGTTATGCCAGCAGCGTCTAGAACCTGCTGTGAAAAAAAGAGGCAAATAAATTCTCCCCTAGAGACTCCAGAGGGAAGCAGCCCTGCTGAGACCTTTATTTTAGCACTGTAACACTCATTTGGACTTCTCACCTTTAGAAGTCTCAGAGAATCAATTTGTGATGTTTTAAGTCACCAAATTAGTAATTATTTGTTACAGCAGCAATGCGAGCCTATTCACCTGGATTTTTTTATTTCTTGCCTCTCATTCCAATAAATGTTTGGAGTTTTATTTTTCTAGGACGTCAGATTGACAGGAATTCACCTTGATGGTCTGTATGTCAGTTTTCTTGGTATTAGCACTGAAATTCCTATACTGCAGGCAAACCAGGACAGTTGGTCACATTTTTTAAGTAAAAACATCATAATGGAAAGGAGAAGGAGGTCTTTGAAGCAGGAGAAAATGATTCACTGCTTGAGATTTAGAAGTAAATTCAATTCCATGCTTGCAAAATGATTTTCTCGGACTGAGAGAACGGATTGGCTGCAAATGTAAGTAATTGTATTCTTCACAGCAGATCAGTTTTCACAGTTTACATGCACTCACTAAACTACTAAAACCATGGGGGTTTCTTAATTATTAAACTCAACTTTAAAATGGCCAGTGAGGAAGTGTGTCTCCCCCTTCCCCTGACCCCTCACACCAAGAATATCTCCAGCTCCCCTAGAGTGGAAAATCAGAACGTGTGATGTATAACCCACTCCATCAAAGACATACCAGATGAGTGATAGGGGACAGGTCAGGACTCAGTCAAGGATTGCCTGATATTTTAAATCACACCCAAAGATGGAAAATGTAGCAGAATCCTCTGAAATATGTCCAACTGCTACCATTTTTCTTAGTCTGACAACCAAGAAATAATATGTTCCTACTAGCTATAGGAATAATAACCGCTTACAACATTATACTGAATGATTAATTTGCATTGCCAAGTTGCATTACTTAAGAAGACAATGTATTATTTGCTATAGCTGCTTTGAAATGTCTTAAACATGTATCTGCTTTAATCTACATTGATTAGGTACAGTGGCATTTTCCTCCTCCCTTTCCAGTTCTCTTACCTGTTTAAGACACATATGGATACTCTGTTTAACTGCTGGTAGGTGCAATGAAGTCCTCCACTCAGTATATTTTTGTACACTTTTGCGCATTTATATTTTCTTTAAAAAACCCACTGTATTGAAATGATATCAAACATGATAATTTAACAGGGAAAAAAAATTTGTTTCCTCCTCTACCACCAGCAATTAGGCCAACTTCAGTTTTGCTCTGTTATCCTCCTATCCTAAGCATATGCATACCAATTCATGCTAGACATGAAGTTTTCCTTACATTTATTTTTGACAACTTTTTCTTTTTCATCTTTTCCTATTTAAACAGAGTTGACTTTTCATTTTAGTGTTCTACTTTGTGATTTTTAATAATTGTTATATTCTGTAGTATTTAATTTATTTTGCCATTCCCTTATTAATAGAAGTATTGTTTATATCTCATTGACTGCTAACTCAATGAATCCTCCAATAGTGTTTATCATGTAAATTATGCCATCCTTAGTCCTGGGTCAGTAGACCAATATTGTCCTTCCTACCACAGCATAGAGATACTGATGTAATCTGATGTTCGTAGCAGATCTGGCTTCTCAATGGCCTAGTTCTACCAATTTTCTTTGTTTTAGGAAATCCTGATAAGTCAAATAAAAAAAAAGTATTAAATGATTCTACCTTAGTGAAAGTGCCTAGCACGAAGAGGGAGGTTAATAATGTCTACTGACCTACTTACTGAATGATTATGATTCATATATCAAATTTTAGTTAGAGTTCCTCTCCCACTTCTCCTAACCCCAGTTACACTAACATATACCCCATTTTTTGTTTCTGTATAGGAGTCGAGAAGGCATTGACAGATGACTTTCTAAACACTGTACCTGAGAGAATATAGCCAAACAACTGCTGTTTCTGAAATGAAAACAACTTTGCAAATCTGCATTTTACCACTTGCTGGTTGAACAATAAAAACCTTTTAAACTTGGATAAAGGGACAGATGCTTAAGACAGCAAAACTTACAAACACCCCCAAAATGACAATAAGACATGTGTGTGGTTAGATAACCAGCCATGAAAGAGTGCTGAGGGGAGGAGAGGCTGCTTCTCTCCCGAGTCAGCCTTTTCCTGGATGCTTTTACGATGCCCACATGACACATTTGGCAATAAACGTATATGGTGCCTGCCTGCAAAGCCCAGATATAAAATGCCAAATCCCATAAAATAGCATATAGTTACTTAGTATTTTGAAAGGTTTTTGTTTTCTTGACAAACATGCTTAAGCTACTACTGATGAAATTCATGAAGTCATTGCTGCTGCTGGAGGTTTCAGTCTGCAGAAAAATCTTCCAATAACGTTAAAATATATGAGGTCCTAACACACAACTGCAAATGGTGTACAATACACTTCTCGGCTCAAGCTATGCATGGAATGAGCTTTGTTTTTGTTTTGTTTTTTTTTTTTTGCCAGTCAGTGTTTCTGCAGGTGTTTTAACTTTATGCAAACAAGTTCCAGAAGCCAAACTACATGGAGCAGATGTCACACACTCATTTTTCATTTGGGGTTTGGACAATTCTTGGTAATTTTGTTACTTTCCTTTTTGAGGTTTAGGCACTCATAGAATATTCAATTACTGTGGTACACAATTTAGGTGCTAAAGAAATCATTACTAAAATATTGATGCCACTGCTATGGTGAGATTCAGATGATGTATTAGAAAGTAACTGATTAGTTCTTTCTTGTCCTCAATCAGAGCTGATTTGGAATAAGATGTTGAATATCACTAGTCCTTAATTACATCTATCATTTTTAAAGTGTGTAAATGTATCACCATGTTTTTTGTGTGTGCACCAGTCTGAGGGAGTTAGGTGGGGAGAGAGAAGTCTAAACTCTGTTTCCTTTCAGCTCCAAAACACTTGTATTTAAAAGATAATATCCCAGCCTTGGAGGAATTAAGCTGTAAACTATATTTACACCACCTCACCTAGGGAAAAAACACTGCTATCGTGTAAAAAAAAAAAAAAACTTAAGGTACATTTAAATTAAGGTATCTAAGGATACACAATTATGAAAACTCCTGAAATTCATAAACATCTACAAAAGGAATGCATGCCAAACTACTAAAAGATTGCTGATTATACAGAAAGATCAAAGTAATTATTCCTGATCCTCTCAAAATTGACAGTTAACTATTTTTTTTTAATTTGTGATGTATATATGTATTATTTTTATGTAGTCTCATAAATACAGAATAAACCACAAAGAGTAATAGGAAAGACTGGCTTTCAGGGTCAGAAAGTTGAATTTCACTTTTGTTTCATGTGCTCACTACCTGTGTGAGCTGCAGCCAGTTAGCCGACTGAGCATCAGTTCCTTCATCTCCAAAACATAGGTATCACCAGCTGCCACGTGGAGCTGTTGTGCATTAGAGACCAACTGTCTGGTCACATGTTAGCAACACAGCTTCTGGTATTTGGATCCCCAACAGTACTTTGTTATTTGATTTAAAGAACCATCTCTGTCTCCTCTCTTTCATATACATATACATACATATATATATATATATATGTATGTATATAGTTTTATGTATGTATATATAAATATGGAGTTTCATATGTATAACTTCAATTTGTGTACATATAATTTTAGATATATAAAACAGAAAATTAGATTTATCAATATATAATTTTAGAGTTTTCTTCTCTATATGTGTATACAGAAACTCAGATTTGCCCAAAGATTGTTTTTTTCCCAACACTTAAAAATAAGTAACCTGTCAATATGGTTGCTTAAGTCAGGAACGTCAAATGCCTGCAACATATGCTATGCCTTCCCAGCTTTTGCCCATGGCAGACATCATTAATAGATCATGATAGTCTTTACTGCTGAGACCACAAAAAGCCTCTGAATCCTTCTTAGGATAGCACTCCTGGCAGCCCCTACTAATCTACTGGGTTAGTTTTTACCATGAAATTTGCCAACCTTGGCATCAGTGAAACAAACTGCACGCAGGTATCTAGAGCATTCCCAACGTGGCAACTCAGTTTCTAAGTGTCCACGAGAGCATTGCAAAACAGACACAAGAAAGGCACTTCAGAAACAAAATTTTTAAACAGTTGCCCCCACCTAACCTTGCTTTTATATACCTCAACAGGGGCAAAAAGAAAAAAGGTTTCTCCCCTCAGCGTCTGTACTTTATATTCAAGTTAGAATAAACACACAGGTGCTCTCTTTTTGGCAACTGTACATAATTCTCATCTGACATAAGCTGAGGGTGAGGTCTGCTCATACTATTTATTCTTATTGAAAAGCAGTCATTTTAAGTACTTACAAGTTATAAGCCTTAGTTTCATTTTCAGTTAAAATACTGCCTCTTTGGAAGTCTGTCCTTTATTGATTCACCCACCAGGCATTGTTCTAAGAACTCAGAATACAAACCTGAGTAACTGTAGACCAAAATACCTGTCCTCAGAGCTTACGGTCATTACGACTAATTACACGTGACTTCATAGGAGCCATCCACTATTACCGCGGGTAGGGGAAACCAGGTAAAGCTTGGCTGAGTTCTGCCTCATATTAAAAACCCTTACCCTCTCTTTCTGACTTACTTAACAGCCCTGATACTATAACCTAGATCACATTTTAGAGCAAAATGTTTTCACTTGAGAAGCTGAAACAACAAAAACCCTTCCTTAATGTGGACCTCGGCTCTGTTTCCAAAACTGCACCCTGCAAAGTCTAGAACAATTTTTCCTATTAATAAAGCGATTTTTTTCCTCAGTAACAAGGAGAAAACTCTGTGCTGCCCCACCCACCAGTCTGTTCATGCAGGGCACGCTCCTGGGAGCCCCTGGGGTCCACCATCACCCATGGCAGAGTCTGGGCTTTGACATTTGAACATGTGTGTGAAATAGCTTTGGAAAGAAGTACACATGCCACAACATTCTTCAGCAACCACACAGAACCAAAGCCCTCCCCTCACCTGCTTGTTCTTCTAAAATGTCTGAGCAGTGAATCACACAGAGCTTCAAAATCTGAGTCAGATAAAAATGGATCTATTTGCCACTTTTACCTTATACTTCAATTTGGAGTGAGAATAAATAATGGGAATTGTGTAACACAGAGTTGTTTGTGTGAAAAAAAATTTTAAAATAAGTCATATGTTGACAGCTACCACTAAATACACTTAGCCAGCAAAATGGGAACAGGGTTGGCCCATCTACTGTTTGCCTGCTGTAGCAACTCCAAACATTAATACGTAAATGACTATGTCCTATTCATCGAGGCACTTTCAGAAGCAATTCTCCCTATCTCTTCACCTTTACCAACACCCTAAGGTTCATGTATGTTGGGGCGGGGGTCTGCAAAGTGAAATCTAATATCTATCTCTGCTCAACTTACTAGAAATTCTAGAACAAGGTCCTAATAAATAGTTGTTAATAAACTTGGACTTTTAGTGCACTAAATTTGCCTTTGCTCCAGAGTCAGGTTTTAAAAGATTCTTTCTTCAATGGATAACAGATAAGGTAATTAGACCACCATACTTTACAATGTTTAAATAAAGCCAATTCAGAATTCTTTCTGTTCACATTTACTTTAATATGGACAAATCAGATCCATACACGGTTATCAATAAAATAATGGATGATAACATAACAAATACAACCCAATCTCAAAGGAGAAGTTTGGCATCTTCAAGAAGCAGTATCATATATTTTATTGTAGACCAATAAACACTGGCAAGACAATTTGCTTGGCAGATATCATTTTGGTTGGGTCATTTGTGAATTCCTGTGCTTGTCTTTAATATGATCCCTCTTCCCTCTGGCTCCCCACATAGTCTTTACCTTGAATTTCACTTTCTGACTATTTATTGACCTACCTAGTTGTTAACCTCTGATTGTTCCTCCATAATTTGTTTCAAAATTTGATACTCTTTCACCCCTCTTATTAGTGGATCACATTTTTCCTTGCTGCCAAAAGCAAAGAAAAGTAGATTTGGTGGCAAATTTTTTTATTAATACACTTAAACTTTAGGTACACATTTTATTTTAGGGGCAATAACTAAAAGTGACTCAAAATTAAGAAACCTAATCACAAGTATAAAATAAAATCTGTCAAAGTTAATATCAGGCATAAAAAGTTTCTCCAGATATTTTAAAAGCTATCATCAGGACAAAATGCTAATGATAGCAACTGTTGCATGATCTTTATTATAGTTTTCATTCTCCTCTTACTCTTTCAATCCTCCTACTCACTATTATAATTTTTATTCCCAATCTCCGTATTTTTTCATGCCCAAGATGAATGTTTCATTCACATTTCGACATTTCTGTAATTAGAAGTTGCCTTACAGTCACTGCATGTTTTAATATTTTCTCTTTCCTCCCCTAAATCTGTTATTAGAATCATGGTTCATCATACCAGTGTAGTTGCAGAATCTTGGAAATATTTCATTCTTTTAATTTTTCTTCCTTTTTGTCAAATGGTATTTTGAAAAAAAAATAGTGAAGAACAACGACAAAACTATTTCTGGAAATAAGTTATAAACAACTCAAATCTTTTTGTCACCATAACTGAATGATGTGAGGGTAACAATGTGCATAATCCTAACAATAATTCAATAGGAAGACCCCATTTTCTTCTCTGAATGCTTTGTTCCTCTTTAGTGTCTTGACTTACTTCTCTCAGATGGAAAAAGGCTCAGTTCTGAGTGGAACAATGGAAAAGATAAAAACTGTACCAAGGGGCTTTCACAGACATATTTAGCAAGTACCCTACACATACTGTTTCAAATTTGTTATTTCTCTGTAAAAGGGAAAGAATTTAGGGTTCATTCTGAATTCAGGCTGAATTATAAATTGAGAGAGAGTGTGGCACGAAGAATGAGAGTTTGGAATTCCCTGTTCGGAGCTGGGCAGCTCCACGCTCCCCTACACCCACTCAGTGATGGGCATTGCTATTACTTCAGCTTGGCAGACAGGAGATGGGCAACATTTCAAGCTCAACACCATACTAGGGGTGTGGCTGCCCTTTTTTTCTTGTTTTTAAGATATGAACTGCCCCCTTCCTCCAAAAATGTGTTTCAATTAGTCACTAGGCTGGTTTGAGGACATAATTTGAAAAACAAGCCCTTTTATATTAAGCTGACTACATAGCCTATTAAACTAGATTCCAAATGGTCACTATGGCAACAACACTGCTACTGCCTCACCTTGTATGCACAAATGTGGTGACCATCCTGGCCCTCTTATGCTGATTGCACGGACTTACTTTGTTTTCTGAGAAAAAAGTGCTTAGACTTTATTATTATATAGAAGAAATTATTCTTATAAAATTAATGTTTAAATTAAGGTGAAAACAATTTCCCAAATTTTTAAATTAAAAATAAGTGCACTGGAAGGTTTATATCTGTAGATTATTTAGTGATGATCTGTACTAGAATTATATTCTTAACTATTAATTTGATCTCAAAAAGGTGTACTAAAGCCTTAAACAGTGTTATTAATATTCCAAATTTCTTTAAAATATTAAACTGTTCCACATTTTTTAGAATAAGCCTTCAATGTAACATGAGGTTAGAAAGCACTTAAATAGCAGGCAGGACACTATTTCTTGGTAACATCCTAATTTGGTAACAGAAGAATAAGAGTTTGAATGTTTGCTTTTTCTTAAAAAACACAGTATTTACTATATCAATCTTGTAATAACTTATGGTGAAAAATACAAAAATGAATATATGTATGTTCATTTATGACTGAAGCATTGTGCTATACACAAGAAATTGACACAACATTGTTAACTGATTATACTTCAATAAAATATATATATATATATATATATATATATATATATATATATATATATATATATACTGTATCATACACACACACCGGTACATATATACAGATTAAAAGCAAAGAAACTAACAGTTTGCAGTAGAATATATCTATACACACACACACATATAACTTTATGATCCAACATAAAATTCTAGCAGCAATCCCCAAATAGCTGCTAAATGCCACTCATATACAAATCACGGACCTTTATTTCTTATAATAAAGACAAGTGACAAACCCACTGTCATGGAACATTTTGCCAATACTGACGACGACCACTAGAATCACGTCTAAAGGTCAGAAGGAAGAAGTAGCCAGAAGCCTGTATGAGATGGTGCCCTCTGCTACGATCCAGACCTCTTCCACAGCAACAGAACACCTGCTTCCATTAGTTTACGCTACATGCAAGTTGGACAGCGTCCCAGAGAATACACTCACAGCATTCAGTCATCAGCTGGGGGTATTACCCTCAAATGACACAAATCATACAGTTGCACCTTAGTAAGCCCATATTCACCACTTTCACTATTTGTAACTGGTGGACTCAGAAGAATCATAAGGTGCAATGCAGATGATAGAACCTACGTGAAAGCACTTCTGTGATGATCAAATCAAATACTGGATCGAAAGCCCAGAGCACAAGTGCAAAACTGAGGTGGAGGCTGGAGTCAGTTGTGAAGAGAGTGCAGTCAACCATGACCCCATCTGTGTAGCTCAGCATCTGGACAGTTTCAAAGTCTGTACAAGTATCTGCTATGAAACTCAAGAATCTACCATCATTTACTCTTTTTGTATAAACAAATTCAGTCACAGCAAAAATTTATGACATTTTCAGATGAATTTGAAAATTCAACTGCAGAAGTTTTATTTTAATCTCTCTAAAAATCTTACATTGTTTTAGTATTTCTAATTCATTGTACATGCCTCAGGACTGACCTTAAATGTCACCTCTTCCTGAAAGCCTGCCCATAAGTCCAGATTCTGTGGTTTCTTAATATGTTCCTATATTACTCCATGCTTACTCCTAACATGACATTGGTCATAATGTACTATTATCTCATTTTTTTCTTTCCTTTTGCCCCGACTTGACAAGCTCTTTGGAAAACAAGGACTGTATCTTCTTCATCCATGAAGCCCAGAAACCTGGCCCAACGCTTGGCACAGAACTGACAATAAATGTTTGGTGAACAAAGAAAGTCAATCAAACAGGAATCACTTTCAAGAGACAAAGAGAGACTGGCTCCATGGAGGTAAGTTACAGAGAGGCCAGGAAGCATTCTAAGAATGCAGTAAGCCTCTGAGAGGAGGTAAGTTTTCTATCACTGGAGGAAATTAAGCGGGTGCAATGGCATTTTGACAAGGAAACAAAATCATTCATCTGGTGATCTGGACTGGATGAATTCTGAGACCCCCCCCCCCAACTCTGAAATTCTGGCACTCATAATCTCCATTCCATAAAAATAAGGCCCTGACTTTAATTATCCTGCTTATTGACTAAAAATTAGCATTTGTTGCCTTACAAGCATTGCAGGTGCTGCACTGTTCTTATTTCTCTCTAAAATAGCAGGTCAGTAAGGACATAGGGGGCATTACAGAGAGTGGTGTTCTGAGTCTCCTGAGGAACTACATGATCCTTATCAGTCACTAGCCAATCATGGTTCTGAGAAATACTGAAATAAAAAGGATTCTTGGATATATCTGAAATGTAAAGGCACTGCTTCTGATAACACAACAGATCTTTGAAGAAATGAGATGGGAGCTTAACCAGAAAGCTCTTGGTCGCAAGATGAAAAATGGAAAAACACAATCAGACAGCTTCAAAAATCCTTAACGTCCACAGATGCCTTATTACAGGCTACCACCTGTGGTCTTTGCTGTAGCACGGAGGCTCCCCAGTTTTGTACATCATTGTTCTGGGTATCAAGCTGTTTCCCGCCAGATATATCAATTTATCATCTTAGCAAAGTCTCAAAGTGCTCCACAGATGGACATTAGGGAGAAAAGTGGTCTGTCACCTGCATTTGGCAAATAATTTGTTCCCAAGCTGCTGATCTAAATTAAAACTCAATTTAAAATGCCTAGGAGACAGACAGGGCTGTCACTTCGTAAACCCGATTAGTTAAAACTGCATCCTCAAGAATTAGAAACTAAACTTAGATATTGCATCTCAGTATAGTAGAATAAGATGATTACACTTTCAGAAAATATGGGGGGATGCTGTTAGTTGATAAATTTATTCTAATGGTCAACTAATATGGAAGAACAACTTTCTACCTACATTGGGGTTCCCTCATGGACTGGGTGAGTGAGAAGCTATAGCAGAAGGTCCCCTTTCATCTAAAGAACTTGGGAATTTAACCTCCATAGAAGAACTCTACCTGTTACAGTCAGGTAGAGAGCAATTCCTTCTTTCAGCACATTGGTTAGCAAACCATCATGATGGTTCAGACCATCAAAAGTCATCCAAAGTCAGCCCCTGCTTATTGTGGCTATTTGGCTTTTCAGTAATTCCTGTCAGTTTGACACTTCCCAAATATGGATGAACTTCCAAAATTATTACCTGTATGTAAAATCAGTCAGTCATATTTTCTACTGACCTTAATACCTTCTTTTCAGCCACTTTAAAAATCTATATACAAACTTTGAAATTGTTGCCTGAATCACTGAATTAAATGTTTCCACTAAACGTGATGGGGGTGGGGGCAGGTGAGCATGCGGAGAATGAGAAGATACATTTATGTGTTGTTGGCTTCTTTGCTAGATGTTCCCACGACGCTTGCTTTGAATATGAAACTCTGAAAAGTACAGCAACAGGAAATTGAGCACAGACACGAGTTGGGGAGGTCAGTAATAAATGCGCATTTAATAAAATGACTCTGTACATTTCACCTTCATTTATTTCAATCAACATTTCAATTCTGGAACCCCCTGCTCAACCAACTGTAAAAGAAAAAAACAAAAACAGCTCTTTCTTACGGTAACAGTCTAAGGGGGCAGTCCTGAAATACCAGTTTCTACATTTCTGATACATTAGTTCTGTAGAGTCCATTTACACTGGCAGACTATCTCAATGTGATTAAAATTCTTTTATTACAGTCAGGTTCTTGAATCTCCCCTCAAAAACATCCACCCCCAAATTTATGTGACATTAATGCAGCCAATAAGTCCCAGTTTGGGCTGGGAAAATTGGTCTACCTCAGCACTTAAAGTTTATTTGGTTCAGAGCTAATTTAGTCATTCTCATGTGCTATTATTCCAATTAGTAGGTTAAGCAGCCCTAGGGACATAATTGTTTTCATTGACCTGGAAAATTCCTGGTACCACCGGCTTTTGGGTTGGGACTTTTTAAGAATTAGCGGGAGAAGAAGCTTCCCGACACATCCTCCACTTCGGTACTTAGAACAGTACTTAGAACAGAGGGAAAGATAACAAAGGCACTGGGACCCCAAGGAGAGAGGCTGGTGGTTTACAGCTGGCAGCATACCTTCAAAGTAAAACTATTTTTATCTTTGACTTAAAGAGGCTTCCTTTAAAAAAAAAAAAAAAAAAAAGAAAGAAAGAAAGAAATAGGACCTGGAGATCTGACTGGGTCTTGGAGAACACCTCCTTCTAGAAACTCTGTTAAAACTGCCCAGAGGTTGTTTAGGACTTCACTACTCATGTTTAGATTTTCTTCTCTTTCTATATGGCTTTTAACCATCTTTCCACTTGCCAACAATGTGAGAGAATAGATAATGATACATAACTGAATCTATTTTGCTATGTTTCACTACTCTGAATAGAACCAAACCACCCCAAAACCGAACCAACCACAAAAATACTTTAAGGCCAGAAAAAAGAACATTAAATCACTATACATGAGCACACTGTAACTGGAATATACCCTTGGATTAGTTATATTTTAAATGTTTTCCCAAGAAGTCCTGATTATTAGCTATACATTCCATCACTTTTCCATCTGTTTTTCACTAGTAAATGCTTTATTTTCTAAAAAACTTTTATTGAGGTAGTTGATTTACAACGTTAGTTTCAGGTGTACAACAAAGTGCTTCAGTTATACTATACATTTGTGTTTTCTTTTCAGGTTCTTTCCCCTTATATGTTATAACAAGAAATTGAATATAGTTCCCTGTGCTCTACAGTAGGTCCTTGTTGTTTATCTACTTGATATATGGTAATGTGTGTCTGTTAATCCCCAGCCCCTAACTTATCCCTCCCTGTCCCTTCCCCTTTGGTAACTATAGTTTGTTTCCTAAGTCCGTGAGTCTTTTCTTTTTTACTAATAAATGTTAACTATCACTATGTTTTTGAGGATTGATACTGACCACAAAGAGAACTGTGAGTTAACTAAACTGGTCTCCAAACTTTCCAAGGGAGGTGCATAGCAATGACATGAGGCCAAGTCTGAAGAGCTGATGCAGTGAATTTCCTTCCACTCTAAGAGTCTAGTATTTAAAAGCTTGTCTAAAAGCAGAAAGTAGGGTGAATTAGAAGAAACACATTATTAGAGAAATCAGACACATCTTAATACACTAAATCATCTAATAAGCATTAGCTGAGAGGGTGCTAGAGACCAGGCATTGAGTTAGAGACAACAGACAGTCTCTGTTCCCAAGGAGTTCACAGTCTACTGAGGAAATCAATAAGCAAATGCCAGGACAGTGTGGCAAATGCGATGGAAGAGAGAAATTCATGTAGGTTCCAAGCTCTTGGAAGATACGGAGGCCTTGCCCAAATCTTGGGGGCTTCCCAGAGTAGATAAAGTACCAGAGGGCATTGGTTTAGTGGAGAGGGAGTAAGACTACCTTCAGGAAGAGCAGAGCAAAGTGTCTGAGGGAAAGGAAAAAAAAAAGAAGAAAGAAAGAAAACTGTGTGCATTTGAGGAAATTAACTTTATGGCAGGAATAAAAGATCTGTGGTAGCCAACAGCAAGAGATGAAGCTAGGAAAGTAAACAGCTTCAGAACATAAAAGGCCTCAAACTAATAAAATGCTGTTCATCTTTCCACTTGTATTCCTCAGTGCTCCATAAAGCATGCTATTTAATCTCTTTAACTACCATATTCAAAAGACTTGAGAAGTTTATTCTCAATGTTTTCTTTAGAAGAACTTTATAAAGCCTATTAACTTCCATCTCCAAGCAAGTTCTAGTCGCATACCCAAGCATTTCGGTAGACCTCACTTAGACCATCTTTCTATTTGAATTGTGCTATTTAACCACATTAACAGAAAACTCAAGACAACTTCTCTCTCAGTGTGGCAAGGCATCAAGCCTCCACAGCAAAAGAGTGGGAAAAAAAATTATCTTATTTTCTCAGTAGTCTTCTAGGAGCTTAAATCTGACCTTCGAATTCAAAAATTCACATTATTTCTAATATCTAACTCAATGAAGATAGGGACCACTGTCATTGTGGTACCAGTCTAACCAGAAATGCTACATCTATCTCACAAGCAAAATTATGCTAAAGCCATCAAAGAAGTGCTCTGGGCACACGTCCAGCAAATCGTCTGGGTTGACATTAACTAGCATTAGCAGCAGTGAAAAGGACATGACCACGTGTAACTATGTGACACAGGAAATGACTGAATCTCGCTAGCCTCAATTTCCTCATCTCCAAAGTTGGCACAATACATACCTATCAGGATTGCTGGGAAAATGAGAACTTCACAACTAGCTATATAGTAAGCTTGGCAAGCCATGGGCACTCAATGGAAATTAATATGATTAATGTATGCTCAGTGACTTTATCCCTACTGAGGTCTTTTAAACCTCTAGCTATTGAAAACCAATGAACTTTTAAACCACTCAGTAACTTCATTCTTCATGCTGAATTCACAAGACACCTTCCTAAAAGGCCCCTTTTTGTCAGCTCCAATGCATTTTTTTTGAGCACGTGGCTCAGTAAGTCAGGTCCCAACTGTAGGGGCACATTTGTCACCATTCATGACTAATGCACTGCACTCAGTTTATCCCTTGCATGGCAACCCAGGCCTCTGAGTCTTTTCTTTAAAGAGACCATCATGGTATCATTTAAATAGAACAGGGAAGGGAAACACTGTTTATAATCTCTCAAAATCTCTATTTTCAAATAAAGTTAAAACATTGATTATCTTTCCTTTTTTTCCCTTTGAACACAAAGATTTCAGTCTGCACGAATGCCAAAGGGTAAGACCAGTTTTCCTTGAAGTGAAATAAGTCCTGTAACTAGACACAGCCTCACTTTTCCAAGAGCTTATTCATGATTTACTGAATGAGTCCTCAACTTGCTTAAAGTACCGGAAGACATCAGGTGAGTATGACGTGCTTGACTTCAACCCACGTGTTCCTGGCAGGACCTGAAAATACTCCTCCCTCCAGATGACATTTTCTTTCACTAGAAAACCTGTATTTCTATGTAAGAGTTTGCATGTTCCACAGAGTAGCCAAGTAGAGAGGGTGTAGATTTTGGGGTCACATAAACACGAATCCAATTGTAGCCCTGCTATTTACTAGTTTCGTGAACATAGGCAAACACTCTGTATCATTGTTTGCTCATCTGCAGAAAGAACAAATCACTGTATGTAGACTGCACAGAGCTATGTAGAACAGAGGCTGGCAGACTAGGGCCGGCCACCTGATTTTTTTTTTTTTTTTACCTCTGATGAGCTAAGAATGGTTTGCGCATTTTTAAATAGTTAAAAAAAATTTTGTTTTCCTTTCAGTTATTTAAGTACTTAAACAATACTCCTGATTTTGCATCTGGGCCCATAAAGACATTTGACAGAAAATGTTTGCTGACTCTGAGTTTAAGATGATTAAGTAGATTAGGAATCTTACGTGTACACTGTATGAACTTGGCACATTAAGGGTCTTAATAATCGGTTCTCCTGATTTGATGGTGCAACTGTGGCTTTGTGCAATGAGCACTAATTTAACACAAGATCTTTTCTAAATGCTTAACAGTTTCCATCACTCATACACCTTGAGGTATTAGAAAATTTCTCAGCATCTCTAGGGGATCAGTTTACTTCTCTTCAAAATGAGACTATCAGTACTATTTTTTGTGCAGGTTTTTCTCAAAACAAGAAAACAGTTATTTTACAACAGATGAAAAATGTCTGACATATTCTGCTATTTTACAGAAAGTAACTCTTTGCAGGTTTACCATAGAAAATACAGCCCCACATGTATACATAAGAAAAATCAAGTCACCAGTCACATCTGGACATTATTCCTGCCAACATAAACTGGAATATTGCCTTTCATTTATCCTATTTTTCCCTAAGACTCCTACTTTGCACCCAGACACCCTTATAAGTAGGTAACTAAGTTATGGCCAATTAAGTGTATATTGAAGTAACACATGGAATTTCCAGAAAGTCTCTTTGAAGAGGAGAGCGTGAACCACGATCCAATTCCCTTCCTCCATCATGCTGGCTACAATGCAGAGATGAGGGATGAACTAGGTTAGCCATTCTGGACCATGAGGATGAAGCACCCTAGGAACGCCGGGAACCCTAGGGACAGTATAGGGATGGGCTGGGAGTAACTTGGGTCTTTGACAAGTTTCCAGAGCCACCTTGCCATCCCTGGGTGGCCTTGCTACCCCCCCACTTACTTCACTCGTTCTTTTTGTGGCTTGTTTTGTTCTTTGTTCTCTTACGTGCAGACATTTTCATCTTACCTCACACGCTCTCTCGGTGAGGAGAAGGATAGTTTGAAGTAGATCAAAATGTTAGCAATGATTTTCCCTGACTAGTGGGGTTCAAGTGGTTTTCTTTTGTAATTTGTGCTTCCTTGTATTTTCTAAATCTTCTGCAGTGTATTATATAATGATTTTTGCTACCAGAAAAAAACCAACAAGAACAAAAAACGTTTTTAAGTGGCAGCTTGTTTGAAATGTCCTGGTCTTGCGGTGAAACTATTGACGTACCCAGGATTTTACAGTAAAATATACATAATATCTAAAAATAAGACTGTTTGTCTCCACTATCCTTAAGAACACAAGGAACTACCACACATCAGTCTTCACCAAGTTCTATCACTGCTGTTTCCTTTGACAACCAGTATACTGTTGAGAGAAGATAACTAGTCTGAAAAAAAACATCAATAATGGTTTGGATACTACAGAGGCCAGCTAACGGAATTGTTGAGGGAAAAAAAGGCAGAAAAATTTAATACAGGTTTAGTAATTATTCCTGGGGGTGTGATGCCGTGATTGAAAGTGTTAAATGTTACTACAAACAGCTTTTTAAAGATCACTTTAAAAGCAATTTAATAAACGATTACACTGTGGAGATCACACTTATATTGCAACAAAAGATGAGTAAGCCAATTTTCTAATGTTAGTGAATGTGCACCTATGGCCTGGAATAAAATTTAAAGATAGAGCATACTACGTGATTAATGAAAGTACATTCTCTCTAACAAACCAGAAAATTATGTGTTTGGGAAAACTGTCAGATGACTCCAAAAGTAGCTCTAGTGAACACACAGGTGACCAGTAGATGCAAATTATCACACCTAAGACTCACTCTCTAAATGTGTTTGAACATAATGAAGTATTGAGGCAGTAAAGAAATAGCTTTAAGTAGTAAAAAGTTTATACAGAGGGCATATGAAAATTTCCACAAAAACAGCTGATAAAAATTCCAAAAGCAAATATAAAAGGAGTAGAAAATCACAACCCAACTGGGTAAAAAGTCAGCAAATCCACTGTAGTGAGCACCCCTAGACCCTCGCTTTCCCAGGAACTCTTTTCACCCTTTCCCAGAGTGGGCACACTGTCAAGACAGGTGTTAAGGATTATAATAGGTATTACAGCAATGGGCGGGGACCTGAGGAAAGCTGGTATCAACGTTTGAGTGTTTTACTATAATATTTTGAACAGCCCTTGAAAGTTTGAGACTCCTGTATAGTTTTGCGCAGTCGGCTTTCCTGGACTTGATGGAACAAGACAAGGAAAGTGACCTAGCAGATCACTGTAACCAACTTTTTTTAAGAAAAAAATTCAACAGACTGAAAACTTCAAAGAATAGGATAATGAACATCTACATACCCACTACCTAGATTCAGCCATTGTTATTACTTTATTATTTCCATCTGTATATGTATTTACACGTACATGTGTCTATCCAAGTATGTTTTTGTGCGTGTATGTAATTAGAAAATAAACTAGACACCACAATACTTTGCACCTAAATACTCAAGCTTGTATCTAAGAATACTTACATAACCACATCACTGACAACTAAGAATATTGATAATTCCCTAATGCTACTATTGAGGTGGGAAGCCCCATAAAAAGACTGGCAGGACCCCTGGGCAGGGCCGCTGCTCTCCTCTTAGCACTATCCGGTTCCCTGGCCCCAGAGGCTCTATCTCACTTTTTGCCTCTAAAGCGGCTTACACCTAGAATTCTATTGGTTCCCTGAGCTCACTTTCCTTCACTTCTGATTGGTTATTACTCTCACTTCTGATTGGTCCACTTCCCTAACTTCTGATTGGTCCATTTGTAGTACTTCATTTGCATGGAGCTCACTCCTGATTGGTCTATTTCTACAAAGCTTGTTCCTGGTTGGTCAACTTCTGTTGTACTTTATTTGCATATGATGTTGCAAAGTATAAAACTGGCAGCCTATAAAAGGCCTGTATAAACCTACAGACGGGATCCAGAGCTTGAACTGTTAACTCCTCTGGACCTGCTGGCATAATAAACCTGAGTTCTCCAACTCTCCGAGTGCTCCTTGGTCTCTCGCCTGGATCCAGGTTGCTGTCACAACTGAGCTGTAACACCGAGCTGTAACACATTTTTCTGCAACACTATCAAATTCACACTCAAGTTTTCCTGGTTGCCCCTGAAATAAATTTTATAGACATTTTACTCTATAACTGCAATCAATCAGGCTTTATGCAATTTGTGGTGAGTGGCCTCTAGGACAGTCCCCAATGATTTCTGTCTCCTGGTCTTCATGTCTCTGTGTAATCCTGCCATTTTGGCCCCTTGAATGTGAGCTGGACTTCTTGTCCTTAGAAGTGATTCAATAAAACAGTGTGACAGGATGTCACTTTTGAGATTAAATTATAAAAAGGCTATAGCTTATATCTTGGGTATTCTCCACTTTCTTGAATCACTTACCCTGCAAGCGACTAGCTGCCACATTGTGAAACAGGGCTGTGGAAATGCCCGCCCAGCAGGGAGCTGAGGCCTGCAGGCAGCCAGGTTAGTGAGCTTGGCAACCCTTCGTCATTCCCCATCTCCCCAACACGAGCCTTCAAATGAGACTGCAGCCTAGTCAACAACTTGACTGCAACCTCATGAAACACCTTTAGCCAGAGGCACCTAGCAAAGCTTCACTCAGATTTCTCACCCAAGAAATTATGAGGTGATAAATGTTTGTTTTAAACTAAGTTTTGGTGTGATTTGTTACAGTGGAACAGACAACACAGATTTAATTTGGAAATCACATCAGTTTTGTTTTTTTATAATCTTAAACAGTCCCCTGTAACATTTTATCATTACATTAATATTTTGAAGTGACCAGGCCAGTTTTCTTAACAAATGATCACACGGTAATCTATGTCTGATGGTTTCCTTGTAGTGTCATTTAATTAGTCCTATATCCTTGTACTTCTTATAAACAGTTATGTTGAAAAGTTCCAATAAAGTTTAACATTGTTAGCAAGAACACTTCACAGATAATGCTGTATACTTCATATTGTATGACATCAAGAGCCACAAGATGTCAAGTTCGTGATGCTAATTTTAATGCTTTTTATAAAGTAGTAATCACCATTTTGTTGCTGCAAAAGGGCTTCCTCCCCTTGCCATCAGCAAGTAATTTTCCAACACATCTTTGAATTCTGTGCTTTGTCTATTCAGTAATGCAAGGAGAACTCCATCTGTCTGGAGACAAGCCCCAGCACCAAAAAGCCAGTGAACTGGCTCCTTTGTTAAGAAGCCATAATCAGTATGTTGAAATAATTTTGATCTTTTCACATAAGGATTATGAAAAATACTCATCTGTTGAAGAATAACTCTTCTTATAATATGTAATGGTCGACGAGAATAAAAGTTTTGGAAACCTAAGCTTCTAAACTATGTTGGAAATTTGAGCTTCTTTGACAACTTGCTGCCATTTATTCTATCTACAGATACTAAAAATGCACATATTCAACATTTTCAGTATAAGAATAAAACGAGGAATCATAACTGACTTTTCCAATAATTTAGATATATATTTCGTATGTGGTGAAACTCAGTTGCCCACAACCTCAAAGTCTGACATCACTGTTATTTTACAAGCTCTTATTGTCACAAACAAAAATTTCTCAGGTACCCAGAGAAAACCTGTGATCCATCAGGTATCTTGTCTGATTAGATGTGATAATTTGATTCCAAACGTTTTTACCTATTCCAGAAATTAGAAGGAAAATGGAAAAGTTCAGTGCTCAAAAAAATAGAAGTTGTCCGACAGTAAGTTTCTATTCCATAGGACAGCACTTTTCCAGTTAAAAGTAAATATGGCAGTGAAAGATAAAGTGATGTATTTTTTTTTAAATGTAACTGCTTACACAGAACTATCATGATCTCCCTATATATGTTAAAGTGGAGTCTTTAATTTCAGTTCTCTGGAAGTATCAGTCACTGCAGTTCAGTAAGGAAATGCATACAGACCCATGAGTTAGTAAGCCTAAGTTGCAATTTAGTGAATCATTACCTTCAGCAATTAAGAGTATCAAAATCACAGCATTGTCTTTTCTCCACTGAAGGATTCTCACATAAGACAATCACGTATTTCACAGAGCCATTCCAGGTCAAAAAGTCCTTGCTAAAGTTATCACTGATTTTTAGCTCTAATTGATGTAAATGAAAGGTAGATGTTATATTCAGTTTAATTTTCTTTATGAATGAAAGCCAAAAAATACTGCAGTAATAAATGATATTTAATCTTGCAAGAATTTTTTTCCTGATTTCCATGTTATTTGTAGAATAATCTTGTCAGTTGGTAGTATTTATGGAAATAATTGCATAGAATCAAAGAAGTTAAATAACTAGGGTAAATATCTAAATTCTGAGATAATCAACAAACACAAGATTTTGTGGTTTTTCTCCGCCCTGAATATTCTAGTAAATTCTGCTTTGTTGATGTAGCCTTAATGTTTATAAACAAGTTAAAAATAATTCATCAGTCATCACCAAAAAAAACTAATTATTTCCCTCAGTGTTAATGGACTGTACAAATCAGAGGCTGTCTCTCAGCGCCACTGTTGTCGTGGTTTATTTTCCTCCTCGGGGGAAACTAAACTTGTTACTGAAAGTCTGCGCAATTAATCTTTCCTTGCAGGCAACAGGAAGAGGGAAATTCTTTCTCGTCCTGTCCACTTCACAATATTTTAATAAGATGGAAGTGCTGTCTGAAATACTCCAATTTCTCTTTTTTAATGATTAATAACAGTGGAGAAAATTAAGAAAGAACACCTTCCTTTCATCCTTTTAGTTCTCTTCCTGGAAAGCAAGGACTCTGGTCTCTTGATTCCATTTATCTGGAAGGAAGCCCTTTCCAAGTGACACTCAAGCCATCCGTGGGCAGGGTTCATTTATTCTATGTAGCAATCACCATTTTCCAAATGAGAAAGGCCTGGGAGTTCATCCAGCTGATATGAATATTTAATGGGTCTTGGTTTTAGGCCATTTTTGAAGGCCTAAGTGCAAAAAAAAACTACTGAAATTGAGAGTTTTTGCTGTGAGCTTAATCCTCCTCAGCACTTCCACAAATACCTGCAGGACTAGCTGCATTTAATTGAAAGATTCTTGGTTCCCAGAGGGAGCACTTAATTGAATCTTTCTTCTTTTGCCATATATTTTATTAAAACAGAATCTTAATCTACAAATGGGGTGGGGTCCAGGGAAAGTTTTATGGGCTTACTGCAGGAAGCTATTAGTCTTTTTTGTTGGAGTTTTTTAAAGTTGCATTTAGAGTAGTGTATGATAGTGGGATTAGCTTCATCTTTGGCCCAAATTGTTCCATTTTACCCACAATATCACAGCCATTATTAAATGCACCATCAGTCTTACCTGTGGTGTCTATTCCATTTTATCCAGCTACTAGCTTAGTAAACTCATCCAAGAAAGATATGATGAGATGAAGAATTCATGACTATTCCTAAAAACACAGCTTTCCCTCAGTATCAACTCTTTACTCTTCTAGAATTGTTCCCTTGAATGGGCACCAAGTTTACTGCTGCTTCTTTCAGCTCTTATTTATCATCCTTCATCCAAATGCTGAGAAGTCAGAAATGAAGGTCAGGCACGGGGACTTCCATCTTGAGATTTCAGAAATGGGACAGTTTTGAACCTTGATGACTAAGTCTCCCTACATTTGTCTCCTGTTTTCTCCACATTTCAGTCCTTCCTACACATTTCTGCTAGACTGATTTTAAGAATGCATAGCTAAAATCCTGATGCGAGCTCAAAATTTTTTAATATTGCCCTATAGTCTACCAAAGTAATATCAGACTACTCACTGTGGGATTTCTAAGGGAAAGTACGAGAGCAGGAATGTGATAGGCGGGGTGGGGTGGGGTGGGGAGAAACGTGTCAGGAAGCCACTGCAGACAGGGCAGAAGGGCAGAGCAGACAGGCTGACTCTCTAAAGACATCATCAGTGGTCTCTGAATTTCCCCACCTTATTTATTCCCTCCCTTTGCCAAAAATGCTCTTATCTTAGTTCCTATCTGCGAAAGTTCAATGTTACATTCTATCTTGATTTTCCTGTCCAGTGAGAACAAATACTTCACCCTGTTTACTTTGTTCTCAAAGCATTTGTTTAAAGTTTTTATAGTATGGTCTTTTTGGTCTTGACTCGTTGCTCTGATTATCAAAGATCAAACAACAGAAATAGGGGAAAGAACTTTGCAGAACATCAATATGACAAAAATCATGCAAGTGTGACTCGGTGATTTCCAAAATCTAAAACCACTTAATTGGTCTGTATTTTGCCTCATTAATTCCTACTCCACCAGTGTATGTCTCACTCATAACTAGCTATTTACAGCACTAATAACTGAGATCATGGCTATAGCAACCTATTCTCAAAAATCAAAGTCAGCACTCTTCTGTAGGTTGGAGTGAAAAGGAAAGATGAAAAACCATTAATATGAGGTACAATTATGCTACTATACAGATTAAACTTGCAAGGATTTGAGAATAATTCTTCTTTCCAAATTAAAACTGCTACTTGATTATTACAAACGTTGAAACATCTTGATGTTCACAACCACGTTACATGTTAATCCACTGATTTAACATTTACTTATGTATGCCTCTATCCACAGAAGACAAGGGACAGTTTATAATCTCAAAACAAAACTAGAGAGAAAATCTAAAACACCAAAATTTAAATCTTCAGGGGTGAAAAAGATACAAACAGGACATCTGGCACTAAAGTTACTCTAATTGAGCATTATATTTAGAACTAAATTCTTCTCAACCAAGGAAATAATGGAAATGTAGGTTCAATATCTGAATAAAGTATACATGCTTATCAGGAGACATGACAAATGCTGACCCAGCACTGAATCTTAGAGGGACTCTGTCACATGGATATAAAAATTCTGGATACTATAACCAACAATTATCTGAATGCAATTCTTACAAAAATTAGAGAAAAGATATTTACAAACATTTCAACATCTCTGTGGGATGCTGACATAGTCTAGACATGTTACACACTGATGCCCTAACTCCTCCAAGACAGAATTTAGAAGACCTAAAAAACACTGAGTTCTAACCTGTCTCAAACATCAAATGTTTCAGGAAATATTCAACAATTTCTAGATAAAGTTAACTCATGGATGGATTCTCTGACATATGTCAGAAGTGCCAAGAGTTGATATTGTTAAGTAGCGAAGTACACTCGAATTTTATATATTGGATATGAAGATAGTAGAAATGACCTTCCACTGAGAAAATTTTGGAAGTTTTGTGGGTTATGTTAAAACTAGCTGCCTGGGTTTGAAATTAGCTGTTTGTTCAAGGTTATCACTTTGTATTTGAAGGTGATTCCATTGTTGTTAGTTTCAGCCTGCATGTTATATAGAAAAAAAGGATAGAATGTATTGCTTAATAAATTCCCATTTTTTTAAGCATGGATCTATCCACTAGGAAACTTATCTATTCAAAAGTTTCCAAATTTTAAAAAAGAGCGTTAACCTAAAATTACAGTGAAAGATGTAAGCCCACTTCTATTTGAAATATACTACAAAGCTATAAAAAACTTAAACTTTTTCTTTCCCATAACAATCAGCCTGTTAATAACTTTACTAAGGGTGAAAAATCCATTTTATTTTTTAATGAGGCTTTGGTACTAGCCTTTCTCCTTAAAAGAACATATTTTACTTTCATATGCTAGTACTAGAAGAAAAGGATATTTCTAGTGAAGTATACTTAGAGTTTTTGGTCCTCATTTTATCTGGTTTTAAACAGGGGTTCTCAAAGTTTTTGGTGCCAGGACCCCTTCACAACTTCTAAAAATTGAAGACTCCAAATACCTTTCTTTTTATGGGTAATATCTATCTATACTTACCACATTAGATCATAAAATTAAAAAAATAAACGCAAAAATAAATAATCATATTATTCGATTAGCCGTTTTAGCCTCTGGAAAACTCCACTGTACCCTTGTGAAAGAGAATAAAAAATGCAAACACCACCACAGTATCAGGAAAACAGTTTTGACCTCACAGATCCCTTGAGAGTATTAGGGATGCCCAGAGATACCATAGCATACTTTGAGAATCACCAGTTAAGAAGGACCATTATTAACAAAGGAAAAATCAACTACCAGCAAAGTAAAAATGAGACAAAAAATGGTCTACACCCCAGGCATGCACACACCTTAAAGTCATCCACCGGGGAGGGTGCACTAGCTTGATGCACAGCACAAAGAAAGACAGGAGGGGCCGGTGACACTGGAATGACTCACAATCGCCAGTCCCCAAAATCTTTTCTACATTTTAATTCTATGCAAGCTTCAGTCTAGCCTGGTTTGGATTACCTCCAATGTAGGACCAGGAGGAAATGGTGTCACCTAGAGCAGCTGGGGAAAGGCTTTTGTGCAGGAGATATCAGTCACTCCATCTGTAATCACCAGTTTCATTATGATCCAGGATACACATAGATCCTCTATAAGGGAGGTCTTCTTGCAAAAACTGTGTAAGACCACCTATGGGGCTGATGGAGGGAATAATACTAATTCTATTTGTTTTTATTTCACCTTTCAAAAATCTTATTTTCTATATGGATTAGTTCAGAAATATCTGCATTTCTAAAGGAATGTATGGTGTGTGTGTGTGACAGTATGCCAAAAATGTTAATGGGTGTGCACTCAAAATGGTTTGAGGACTATATGATATTTTTTTATGTAAATGCTTTAGCCAAATCAAACTTTTTAAAATTTATATTAAATGTTGGCAAGGATCTAGAACAAACCTCTCTAGCAGCTTTATTTGTAATAGCTCAAAGCTGGAAAGAACTCCAATGACCACTGCTATTAAAATGGATAAATTGTGGCATATTTATAAAGAGTAATAAAAAAGAATGAACTATTGGCACACACAGCAAAGGAGATGGCTCTCTCAAGACGCACTGTTAAAGCAAAAAGCCAGATACAATAGTACATACTATATGATTCCATTAACACGAAGTTGAAAGACAGGCAAAAACTAATCAATGATGGCAGAACTCAGAATAATGGTTATCTTTGCAAAGGAGAGCCTTCCAAGGAACTGGAAACATCCTATATCTTGATCCGGGTGTTGGTTACATGGGTGTATAGATAGATAAGCCTGCATTGATCTATACTTTTAAGTACTTTATGGTGCACATGATACATTGCAATTAAGAAAGTGTTTTTAAAAAATGTTATACCCAAATTAGGAAGTGTCTAACTTATTTTCTTTTCCTCCCATCAAAAGTACAAAGGATCTGTGGAAACCTTCTTTGTGCACCTGAAGACCCAACGAGGAAAGACTGCTTAAGACCACTCCCAAGCTTTCCTTCTTAAAGCTGTGTATCAGTCTTATCCCTCTCCAGATCTTTCCCCGACACTGAGCATTTTCCACTGTTCAGGCACAATCTGATTAGCATGTGCTCTGAATTCACAGCACAGGTACATGAGTAGGTTGAAGTTGTGTTACCTTCTTTCATTCAAACGCTCCTTTCTTATTATATCTACACTATCCCCTAGTCTCACGGAACTGAGCCTTTAAACTCAAGCAGAGAAGTCGATGGTGACAGCACAAGACAGCAAAGAAGAGCGCGGAAAAATTTAATGTTAAATATCATGGAAGGATGTCATGTTACATTAACAACCTTAAAAACTGTGTAACTCATGAGCACAGTAGGGAAAACTCACATGAACAGAAAAACACTACAAGTAAAATCTTCAAATGCTGACAGCAGCTATCTTTGGAAAGTAACAGTGTAATAATTTTCTTTCCCATTTTTTAGAATTTTTATAAAATGTATATGTTATTGATGTGTAACCATTAAACATAAAATAATATAGTAAAGCTATATTTTTATAAGCTATTTAAAATCTATAGAAAGATGTCGCCTATGCCTCAATTTTCATCATTCTGATGCCTTTAATTCGCAGTGATTATGAATTCATTCTTGACTTCAGGTCTCCCCAAGTTATTGCTTTTTCCTAGTATATCAAGATCTTTAGCTAAAATGCTACTCCAGTGTGGTTCATTCACTGATTAAGCGCAGAACTTTGGCTTCACATAAACTCCAGATCTGTCCCTGTGTGCTGCAAGACTGTTATGACTTACTTCCCTGGTTTGCCTTCTGCCTCTGTCATCAATATTTCATTTCAGCTACAAGCCCACGTCTTCCCCTAGACCAAGTTGTCCTTCCTGTCATCCCAAAATGCTACCTGTTTACTTTATTGCTCTCTACTTCAACTAACTCTGGAGAGACCAAATTATTGGGTGTTGGTGGCAGAAACAGATAAGCCAGGTAACAGCAGGAGAGGAACACAGGTAGGTTGGTAAATCAAAGTAGTGAGGTGCACAGAAACGTGGCCATGGTGGAGCTTGATGACAAAACCAGTACTGACGTGATTTATGGATGCTGCAATTTACAGATGCTGCAATTTACAGAGAGCAAACATCCAGAGCCTGAATAAAACAGATCAAATGTGTGGTTCAGCCCAAAAGATCAGAAAAGAGAAAGTCAGCCCCCAGAATCCTGCAGTACTCCAAGTCTACTCTATAGCATTACTGTATAATTAATTCTAAAATCTCCTGTGAATAATTCTGTCTTAATTTGAGTTTAAGAACCCTCTTAAGTATGAATAAAAGCCTGCCACTTCTCAGAAAATAGAGTATGGTGTACTAGTATATAAAGCTACCAGTGAAGTGGGCCACCTCTGGAATAGGCTAGGGTCTTGGTCCAAAGGAGGAAATTAAGTTTCCTCCTCAGGTTAGGGCATTAATCTAAAAATAAATAATTTTTATTTTATTTCTTTATTCACAATTTATAAAAATTTCTGAAGCAAAACCTGTTTACTTGGATTATTTTTAAGAGAAAAATATGATACAATATAGTATAATCAGATTTTTGAGAAATCTTTATGAAAAAGAAACTAAAAAAGTTAATGATGTACTTTGAGATGCCAGAGCAAATTAACAAAGGCAACAAAGAAACAAATATTAGTCATAAAGTAAACATCTTTTTTCTAAAAAGCTTGATTTTTTTCTTCAGTGTGTATCTTATCCAATTATATTAGACAGTTTCAAACTGAAGTAAAAATAGTTTAGTGCTAGAGAGCTTAATTAACTAGCTGTTAGAATTCTGAAAATCAGAGCTTGAGTTCGTAAGAGTGAAGACTGATTTGTCATTAGGGAGAGAGTATATACTTAAGCCAGGCTAAACAAAGTTTTCTCGAGGAGATTTCAATTTTCAAAATTCTTCTCATTTCTAATTTGATTTTTTTAAAGCAAATTTGTGTTTGTTTCTACCGGAAACAAAACCTCACGAGCTAGTTCCACCTGTCCAACATAGAATTCTTGATTTAGCCAAGTGGTCTTACCATCACCACTAAATTCTTAGCACACTCTTCACCCTGCGTAACAAGTGTCTGAAAGTACTTAAAACATGAATTGAATACTTTTAACATAGCAGACTATATTGGTTTAAATCTAACATTCTGATCACATGTTGTTTGTACCAAAACTTTACCCTTAAGAAGTTACTGGCTGCTTCTACATCTGAATGGATTTATTTATTGAGAGGGAAAAAGAAGGAGAGAGGAAGAGGAGGAAGGAGGGAAGCAAAGGAAAGAAAGGGAAAGAAAGGATGGAGAAAGGAAGGAAGGTTGGCTTACTGCCATTTAGGATAATACTAACTTTACTGAAGATAAGTCAATAACTTATTGTTGGTTAGGGTTTAGCTACTTTCACACACATTTGTTGGACAACCTTAGCAGTATTTTTTTCATAATTTTATCCAGGCAATACTGGAATCTAGAGTAACAACAAAAATTTCACATTCCCCCAAACTCCCCTGTCTCTAACACCAGGACCTAACTTCAACAAACACTACTTCCAACTATACAGAGTTCAGAGTACATTCAACAACAACAAAAAAGATGCAATGTGTAAGAATTCAGAATTCTCTGGAATTAAAGGCCTTGCATTTTAATACATTTCTTGTATTGCCTTAAATCTTGGCCATCTGTGTTAGATTTATTCATGGATTTAATTTCTTTAAAAAAAATAAAACAAATCCTTCCTCCAAGGCAACTTTGATTTATCTCTGTTTGCACGATGGACCAGAGCACTTAAGGAGGTTTTTCCAAACATGAAATGCAGTATTTACCCACTGAAACCCTTCCAGCCAACTGGAATAACAAAATTTGTTTAATTTCTTTAAAAGTGCTGAATAATTTTAAACTATGCATTTATAGAATAACTGAAGTTGCGCTGCTTAATTGGAATCCTTCTAGGCTTCAGCATAGATTTTCTACTTGTACACATAAAAAGTAAATTTTTAAATGATATGCTTATCAGGGGATTTCAAAGAAAAAACTACCTTCTCCCTTCTGTTTTTAAATGACTTTTTAAAACCTCAAGGTTCCTTTCATATATGGATAGATGATTGCACACAAGTTAATTTTAGGATCTTTTTCAATGGTTGAAATGCATCAAGAAATGAATTTCCAAAAACTTTTTTGGTCATTCTTCATCCTTGTGCCTAATTTTTTTTAAATGTGTTTACCTATTGGCACTTTTCTTCTATTAAAAAAAAGAAATGATAAATACTGATCTAGTGATCTGACATCACCCATTTTCAGGGAGCTGACTTGATGCAATCAAGAGAACAGGGGCTTTGGAACTAGGTCTGCTTTTGAATCTATCTACGTGATGCTAGGAAAGTTTCCCACTTTCATAACTCCAGTTACCTCCTGAATAAAATGCAGA
Organism: Vicugna pacos; assembly: GCF_048564905.1. Lineage (NCBI taxonomy): Eukaryota > Metazoa > Chordata > Mammalia > Artiodactyla > Camelidae > Vicugna > Vicugna pacos. Next base: position 65,468,936 of record NC_132997.1, read on the forward strand.
TAATGCCAGCTACCTCAAAGGGTTTCGTCAAAGTTAAGGGAGGCCATGTGTAAAGCAGCAGGTGCAGGACATTTTGTTCCTATCTTTGTTTACCCCCGATCCCCTTCACTGCTCTGAAAACACACTGTTCACAACTCAGCCAGTACTTCTGCCATCAAACATCACACCAGGTGCACCCTCTCATAACCTCCCTTTCCAGTGTGCACTTTCCCTGCACCTGAGGCAAAGCTGAAAAGGAGGAATGGCTGGTTCGGAGATACCCATGCTTCTTAAACAGCCAGATTCTAAGTTGAAGGGTTCACCTTGGTAAAATCATATAGGTAAATAAATTATGACTAACTATTTCAAGCCAAAGAAAAAAAAAACCACTAAACTAATAACAGAACCTAGAGTTCACAATTCACCTCTTTCATGCTTTTTCTAAACAAACTCATGAACTCTCTTCTTCTCACGACAGATAAAATGCACAAGCTAAGACACACACTTTGTCTAAATCACCCTGATGTTTACTTTGTCGCTGGACAGCATTTCCTTATTCACACTCCAGAGTCTCAGATTTCTCTCCAGTGGTGGGGAAGGAGGTTTCTAGATCAAGTAGAGAAATCTAGGTTGCTGGGATTGAAGAAGCCTACCTTCTTAGTTTCCCTCAGAGCTCCTGGAGTCCTTCTGAACCTGCCCATCATAGAATAGTTCTCCTGACAGAAAAGAACTCCCTCCCAGATGCACCAATCCTTGGCATTCGCCACATTTTACAAAGACAGGACTGTAGGGAGACTCAGTATGAGGGATACAGAATGAAATAAGCCTCTAATATGGTAAATCAACTACACTTCAACAGAGAAGAATCAAAGAAATAAGCCCAACTACAGAAACAATTTATTAGGATCAAAACGACAGCAATAAAATGGAGGAATATTAAACTGCTTTATCACACTGCTTTAGTTTTTTACACTCCAAAGTGCTGAGCAACTACCCCTAGGGGCATGGTGAGGGAAAGCTAGCCTATCATCACCAAAGGGACCCATCCTTCCAAGCTCAGACTCATGAAGGGGCAACATAATGGATCACTGTACGGAGTCCCTTAGTCAGGGCCTTGTCTCCTCTGTGAACAGGTGTCATCTGAATGAGAGTCCTTACTTGACTTAAACAGGCGATGTTAGCCACAAATACTGCAGATACCTTATTTGCAAGGATTAGAAGAAACGGACACATGCGGAGGTGAGTGTGCCTCTGTGAAAATGTTGTCCATGAATAATTTTCATCACTGTATAATTAGGCAAATATCAGAGACTGCATCATCCTTCTTTTCAAAATGGATCGATAGGGAGACATTTCTGCAAATGCTTGATGACAGCAGGAAATTAATGGCCACTTTTATATTTATCTGCTCCTGTGTCATCTCTAATGAGAATGGATCTGCTACCAGGAAATGGACTGTGAGCAGGCCGACCTGAAACGGGGTAAGAAAGGGCCTCTAATTGTTCTTCACATTATTTCCCTTCAAATTAATACTACTCCAGCTTTGTCAAGCTTAATTCTGATGCAGGTTCCACAATCTTCTAGAAAAGCTCTATTAAAGCTCAAAGCTTAAGAGCTTCACAGGTCTGTCACGTATTCTTTGAATTTTTTTTTTAAAGGTCTAAAATCTAAGACTATTTTCATCTGCACCTTCTTTTGACATCTCTTGCTATAAAACCTGGGGAAAGCAACATCATGATTTTGATTTTCCACAAATGTGATCTCAACAAGTCGTTTAGACTATGCTATTGCCCCTTACAGAATCTGTGCCCAAAACCCAGCATCATGATTTCTTCAGACTGCAGTGTACCGAAGATACTCGGTCAATGAATGTACAAACAGTGCCACTCCTTAAGTTTATGGGACCCAGCCTAACTAAGCAAGAGCAGGTCCTTCCTGAAGCGCCTGCCATCTGTAATCGAGGAGCTGTGGGCAGGAGTGTGGAAGGGAGCCCAGAGCCACAAACTTCCTCCTCTGATGCCAGAAGACACTGACCCTAAGCTCTTGGTCATTTAATACCCATTTTAGAAATAACGGTGCTGCCTCCACACAGGTGGTGGGTTTCCAGACAACTGAAGGGCCCACCACGGAGCCTATGCAATTCCAAGACATAATCATTTTTATCCATCACCATTTAAAGTGACAGCTCTTATGCTATTACTGAGCATTTATTTCTAAGAACATATTCTAGACGGATGGGAGAAAGGAAAAGATTTACTAAGGTCTGGGGAAAGGGCTCTGTTAGAGAAAAACATACAGTGAATGGGAAACCCAGATACACCAAGGCCAACATCAACTCCCTGCCCAAATCTCCAGGCAAAGTAAATGTGAACTTGTTGAGAAGGGCAGCAATGGGTGGGAAGTGATATCTGAGTAGCCAGCAGTTACTGGGGCAATATAGGGCAGAGTCTAACAACAGCAGTTCTGGAGCCACTGGCTTTACTCCAACTAGTGTGGAACTTTAACTCTTTGGCCTCGGTTTTCTCATCTGTAAAATGGATGTGTTAGTGATTACTTCAGAAATTTTTCTTGAGGATTAAATGATTAATATATCTGAAGTGTTTTGAATATGGCTTGGCATACACTCAGTAGATGTCTGCCCGTATTATTTTTTTTATTCCTAATTATAGTCCATGGTGAGAGCGTGCCCTGTTTTTGGCTGTAGAAACTGAGAATAAGTTAAAGAAACTTGCTTACGATCATATACCTATAAATGGTGAGTCCAAAATTTACACATCAATACTCTTTTCATAACAAGTCATACCAACACTTAAAATATTTGAAATCTGTTTTCCACCTTCGTCTTATATCCTAGATCAATGAGCCCGAAGAGTGGTCCACAAATCAACAGCAGGAGCATCAGCTGAGAACATTGAAAGTAAATTTCCAGACCTCACCCCACATCTGCCATTCAACATTGAAATTACAACGGCAGCTGTATGCCATTACTTTCTCTTTCTATGGAGAACATAGAAATTCTAGCAGGAACATTAAAAATTGTCCTAGAGGAATTATGAAACACTAGAACATGTGTTTAGTCAAGGTTGTGGTGAATTCTACTCAGGATATTTTGAACAAAAGACAGTTGACATTCCAGAATAGCTGGGTTTCAGACTTACCTGGGAACGGAGCGCTGGATCATTATACAGTTGAATAGCAGGAGTCTGAACTGCGAGGGTCCACTTATATACAACTGTTTTCAGTGGCAAAAAGTATGATGCTACATGATCTGTGGTTGGTTGAATCCCAGGATATGGAACCACAGATTCGGAGGAATCATGCACACAGAGGAACCATGGATATGAGGGCCGACTAAGTTATACTCAGATTCGTGACTGCAAGAGGATTGCTGCCTCTAACTTCCAAGTTGCTACCACCGATTTTCCACGTGACTCTGGGCAACCCCCATAACCAACCTAGGCCTCAGTTCTCTCACTGGTGAGTGACCTCTCATACCCATTACAACTTTATATTCTACTCAAAGAACTCTACATCTCTCCCTGACTATGTCATATAAAATAAAAATCTGAGAAACAAGGTGACCTGTTGGATTGAGTGATAAGAAAATGAAATTCTTGATTTTTAAATTGGATTAGAGAAAGAAAAAGTTGCAAGGGGTTTAAACATATTATCCTAAGACTGGAAGAAAATAAACATGTAGAAAAAAGTCTATATAATACCAAACTAATAAGTTACCTTTGTGGAGAGGAAAAAAGAAAATACAGCTAGCCCATCCTCATGTGAAGTTTACTATAGGGAGGAGCTGGAACCTGAGTCCAGGTATGGTAAAACAGTCAGACTGGGAATTCAGAAACCTGCATTCTAGTCTAAGTTCTGTTTCTAACTAAACGTGACCTTGTTTTGGCTTATCTGGGACACAGTTGCTTCACCTATAAAATGTGCACAGAGATGAACCTACATCTTATCTTAGGTTTTCCTAAATCTACAACTATTTACTTCCTGTTGATGTTTCAGATCAGACATGAGGACGCAACACTACGTAGGACTCTACTAGTGGCAGAACTACCAGTGAGAAGAATGTAAAGCAATTAGAAGTTTCAGGAAGGTTGGGTCTGAGTAGAGAGAGATACAGGCTGAAATCAGAGTCAACCTCAAACGAAATTATCCTCAGAGTGAAGGCCTTTCTGATATCAAAAGGACAGCCTGAAGTTCCTAGGACAAAGCCATATTGTGTTTTGAGGTTTTTTTGGGGGGGCATCACTTACTTTTCTAATATGCATATGTAAGTAGCATGTTTAATTATATGTTAGATGTATACACCAGTATTATTCTTTTAGAGATCAGATTTGGGGCTTACTCCCTAGGAATGGAAATAAGGAATAAGAAACCTTTACAGGGCACCAAAATGTATGGCAGGGCTTTCAACAAGACAACTGTGGCAGAAGGAGTAGTCAGTGTAGTAGCTCTACGATCTACCAAAGGCTCACTCTTCACTTTGACACCTTGTATGCAGATGCTGCTAAAGCCCTCAGAGGAGGCCATTAGTTTGAGCTTTGTTACAAATTCCAGGTGTTGGACTGGAGATCCCTAGAGAAGATCCACCCTTCTGCCTAAAGAGGGCAAAACCATATGACTGGAAGTTTCAAAAGTGAAAAATCCGTCTGAATTCCTTAATGGTTGGAGGCTCAGCTGGGAACCAAAGAGTCAAAGAACTTAAACATACCCAAACTTATAAAATTCTGTTTATTGTGAATACAACATGAAACTTGGTGACTAATATTAATTCCTCCTTCAACCCAGGGAAGGTCAATCAGAAATCTGTAATTGTTTTTAAGGGGTATCAGATTCTTTTGTCTGTCGCAACAGGAACACTCGGTGCGCTACACCGTAGATCACTGTAGTAAATACATTAGTTGAAAGGGAGAGGAGCCTCTTGGGAGGCTCTCCATTGGGAGGGAGCATGCAGTGGATAAGGATATCAAAGACCGCCACGTGACCAGAGCAGAGAATGAGAAGATGAGGGAGGGGAAGGCAGTGAGTGAGATGAATCTGGAGAGGTCCACAGTAGCCAAAGGAGGCAGGGCTTTGAAGAGTAAGTTGAAGACCTAGTTTATCTTAGGAGTGAGAAGTCATGGAAAGGTTTCGTGCAGTCTAAGATGACATGAGCATATCTGCCTTACAAAGATTCCTTAGTGGATCAAGAAAAGGTTTTCTGAACATCAACAGACTTGATTGAGTAGCTTAAATTCCAAACAGTCCATGCTGTGTCTCTGATTTGTCAGTGAGGAAAGTAAGAGAAACAGAAGTTCATCATCATCATCACTGTCATTATCATCATAGTTTAGGGCCAACAGAAAACCCAGTTCCTGTAAGCATTTCCCAGTGGTCACACAGCTGTATTCTAACGCTCCTCTGGATATAGATGTTTGTGCCAACAGCATCACAGAGAATATGCTCAGAAAAACAGCAGCACAAGTTAGCTGGCAGGTACTTGACTCATTTTTCAGAAATTCCCCTGAAAAACAGCATTTTTTCAGCAGCCGAAGAAGATGGCAATGTTGGCAACTGACAAGGTCGCTACTGGCCTTATAGCAATCATGCCTTGCTTAGCAGCGCTGCCCCGTGAATTTTGTTGTTATGCTTGCATAGAACTTCTGTTTACATCAGGGGATGGGAACTATAAGCACATAAGAGGAACGACGAAATAGGATTAAAGAGCCAGAAATCATGGGTTGATGTGGCGTTTAATAGCAATGGGAGGACGACCACATGACTGGCAGTTACAAGTGGATAAATAAACTGGAATGAAAATAAAAAAACTTTGATAATAAAGATCCTTTCACTTTGGCTGTGCATTTATGTGCCGGGAGTGTCCCCTTTTCTCACCCTCCAAAATTATTGCTTACTTATTAGGAAAATTAAGAACAGTGATAAAGAATCCTTCCTCTTTTAGCCTGTCCCTACAGTTCCTCAATTAAGAGGGCATTTCAATGTACAACAGAGACCCTCACTGCGAAGAAGTCTGATGATTTCTAATACCATTTGCTAGAGTTATTTTTCTGATACTGTCACAATTGCTTTAACTGCTTTAACTCCTTAACCAAATATAAAGTATGTGACATCTATAATCAAAAAATTCAGATGGAAGTTTTACTCAGCAAAACACATCAGAGAAAAACACCCCTTCATACCTACAGAGATTGTTAGAGAATTTTAAAGTATGAAGTCTCTATTTTTATAATGTTAAAGTAATTTTTTTCTAAACACGAAGCCATAAAGGAAAAGTTGGTTGACTTAAGTACATAAATCTTGAAAGCTTTGACATAATGGACAAGACTGGTAAGCAAAATCTTTAAAAATCAACAATCAACAGGGAAATAAACTTTCCTACCATGACTTCAGAATTGTTTTTGATTCATTTTGGTCATCTTATTTTTAACAAGATCTATCATTTCCTTGGGGAATATTATACCATCTCAACAGCCATGCAAAATAAATGGCAGCAAGTATAGTTCACCTGAGGAAGTGAAAGAAGAATGAGTATTACTCACTTTTTCAGCTTCACCAGTGTAATAGCACAGGGCCTAAGATTAGAAGATCCTACACTTGGTTTAATACTATGCCAACAATGTCTTGAAATTTAACACTTTTGCAAAAGGGGCCCTGAATTTTATTTTCCACTGGGCCCTGCAAATTATGGACCTGTCTCACACTTATTGTCCTGTACACTGTACATCTACAAAGCAGTAAGCTTTGTGCCAAAGAGGAATACTAAGGTGCTTAAAAAATAGCCCCAGTCCTGAAAACTTTATAGCATAGAAGTAGAAATAAGTTTAGCAGTCAGATTAGAATAAAGTAGGAAATAAGACACATGGTAGAAATGAAGCTCCAGACGAGGGAGGGGATACTTCTCAGTACAAAGGTCAGTATCTGTGTAAGGGGCAGTATTTAGCTGGATCTAAAAGTAAGAGAGATTTGAACACGGACAATATGGGAAAAGGCAACAGAGGCAGCGTGATGTATAAAAGCACAGGGTCGGCCTGGGCACAGGCAATCATTTGGTTTGCAGGGGGCAAGAAGAAACCAGGCTGGAAAAGCAGGGGGCTTTGGCCTTTAGGAGGGCCTTGAATATCCAGCTAATGAGACTGTAACTAACAGAACAGGAACCATGAGCCACTGCAGGGTTATAGAGAGAGAACCAGTTGGTAGTTATAATTTAGGAAGATTAAAGCTGGCCCCAGACAAGAGTGGTCATTGTGTCTGTCACCTCTCTGGACTCCCAGCCCATCATTACATACACAAATGATGTGGACTTGATGTTTTACAGAGTGGCCAGATGGAAAGTGACATCAAAGTCAGCACCTATCTTTTTACAAATCAGTTACACTTTACCTGCTCTAAGCTGACCAACTAGAAATGTGCACACACTCTGGAGAACCAACTTGTACTATTTAAAGTTTGATCTGTCAAAATAGGCAACAAATTCAGGCAGCTCTGAAAATCATACAAAAATTAGAGTATATCCAGGGTCAACTAAACACACACACACACACACACACACAGAAAGACACCTCCAATTTCCTGAAATTGTGCCTCTAAAAAAGTTTGTCGTCGCAGTCTTGCAAAACAGCACTGGCAGTCATCCCGTTTCATTGTGAAAACAAAGTTACGGAAGTTGAAACCAACATCATAAACACCCAATTCTTAGGTATGTAAGACAAATAGTGACTCTGTCCTACAGATAAGCATTTCATTAACTATCAATTGTGATTTTTCTCTGTTAGGGCTGCATCACAAGAAATCAATAACTTGTACTTTAATAAAGGCTTAAAATGAATATTCATTGTTTCTTTCTCTCCATTCACATACACACCTATATATATACACATATATCTCAATACACATATCTCAACATATCTCAATATCAACATATATACAAATATAACATACACATATGAAACCTGAATAATTTTATTTCCTTGCAAACTAAACAAACAAATTTACATTTCTACTTCTAAGTATTTCAGCCAATCATATTAAGTTAAAAACCCAACACCCTACCAGTAGAGGGAAATTTTTAATATATTATGTGACATCAAATTGAAGTTTATTGTCCTTTTAGCAGGAATATAGAAAAAATCATGTGGAAATGAAAAATGTATGGCTACTTAATCAGAAACAAAATTAACCAAATACCCAAGTGAGAAATAAAATTGCATCTTAAGAAAATTCAATAGCTATCTGTGAAGATGTATCACTGAAATGAAATATGAATTGGATTTTTTAGCTCCATTTAACCATTTTTTCACCAAAAATAAATACGTAAAATGAAAAAGCCAGTTTAACATTCTCACTCTCAAAAATAAAATCTTAATTGGTGTTACACTCCCATTTAGTTCACATACTGTGTGCATCACTAATGACACTTCTGTTTTGAAAAGAAAAAATGATACAAAATACTTTTCCAAAGAAAGTCAAAGTAGTCAATATTCATTTTCATGATAAAGTATTTAAAATAAAAGAAGCCGAGAGACAAAGAAATGAATTTCAGTGACTATCAGTATATTCCTAAGAAATGAAAGCTGGTGTTTTATCCCAACTCCTGTCGTATATTGAGTTATTATGATAATATAAAACATCAAGAAGAGAAAAGCTTTTGGTATTTCAGAGCTGCAACATAAAATTAATTTGGGAGCTTAAACTCAGGATTAAAGGATAATAAGTTGCTTCCTGGAACTTTCTCATCTTAGTCATCTGATCTTTAATATGGAACCTCACACAAGAGATGATTCAGTCTTACACTGTGGGTTGCTTTAGAAAAGGTACCATAAATATATTAACTGATAAATAGTTAAAGATGGACTGTATCCTTATTTTTTGTATGAGCAAATGCTCACTTGTTTGTCAGAGTTGCTCTCCTCTATGACAGAATGTTGAAAAAGACTCTGAAGTTCTGACCTGACCACGTATCATAAAATTTGGCATCAGAAATAGAAAGAAGCCAACACAAAGTCTTTCACTTCCACAAATTTGCAGGCTATTAAGACTGGGATAAAGGCAAAAAAAAAAAAAATGCTCCCTGTGCTGCATTTCAGAGGAGGGTTAAAGAGAATTACAAACTCTCAGGAGAAAAGAAAGCATCCTACCTTTTTAAAAATTCCATATACTCGGTATGCTTGATGAGTCCTGTCCTCATCATTATTGTTTGAAAACATTGTCGATCAATGGCCCAGAGTTTCACATTTACAAGAGCTGGAGGAAAAAAAAAATAGGGAAAAATTAGAGAATTTCCAACAGTGACTACATTGTGCAAAAGTGATGAGTTGCTCAGGAGAAGAATGAAAATGATTAACCTGCGTTTAAAGCTATTATCGTAATGCTATCCTATTTTGTTAGGAAGGCAAGTATTCTTACACACAAAAAATAGTTCATCATTTTCAATACTAGTTTATCGTCTATAAGGAAGGTTCCTGTTGCTCTTACATCCTTAAGGGTTGAGAATATCTAAGTATACATTGAAAGTATTTAGTAATATCAGGACTATCTATGAAGGAAATCACACGAAGAGTAAGAGAGGTTCACAAGAAATGACATCTGTGGTAATTAACCAGAATGGTGCTAATGACTCACATGATCATATTTTAATTGTAAGAGGTACAGGTGAAAATTCAATTTTCAGGTTTAGGGGTGAATTTAATAGAATAGAAATGATAATTACAATTAAATTGTAACCTGTGGCGAAGTTACTATATGAAGTTATATTAGCTACGTTTGTTGAATTTTAATTTCTACTTTTACATACACTGTCTTTGACGATGACTAAGTATTGAACCTGAATACCACAGAACTTCACCATTCGATCTACTACACACATGACTAAAAGCCAAGGTTTAGAAAAAGACAGAATTTATAGTGTAAAAAAATATGTTAAGAGAAACATAGGTCTTAAAAGAACACACTAAAAATATTGGTAACAATCTGTGTGATGGGTACACAAGACATGTATTTTACTATGCTGTCTGTTTTTATGTATGCTTGCATATTTTCATAATAAAAATACATATTTTCAGTTGACACAAGAACCAAAAAAGCCAATTCTTACCTCCTACCCATGGGGTAAGGGGGTAGAGAAGGGCTGGGCAAGGGATTTGAGCACGACCAGCAAATGGGGCCAGGATACAGTTTAATGAGCCAGACATAGAAAGATGGATGAATGCACTTCTCTCTTCTTCAGTTTTCATACTAAACCCAGTAAATGCAACATATCAAGATCTGAGAGTAAGAGGGGAGAAAACGTTAGCCTAATCAGGCCATGTGCATGCACTGCAGGAAGGGGCTAGGAGACAGACACAGGACCAGAGGGAAAAGATGACAAAATATTGCACTCTAGAGTAAACCTTTATCTCTGAATTTTCCCTTGCAAAGTTGTTTGGAGCTAAAACATGTCTTCTCCCTTGGCCAGCTCTTTATTGGAGAAAAAAAGACACTCAGTTAAGTAGAAAAAGAACAAAGCAGCAAGGACTGGTGTATGCATGGCTGCATTCCAAATATCCTTCAAAACCAACTTTCATCAAAAACGAAGCTCCTCTCACAGGTATTGTCCAGTTCCATTCTAGCTCCTCTGCTGTATCCAGGCTCCTTTCCAGAACACCTGTTTACTTGAGATGAACGATGCAAGTGGATGCTATAGCCACAGAGGTCTGAGAAAGTCAAGACAAGATTCACAAGTAAAACCTTAAACGTGAGGAGTTGAACTAGGAGAGAAACGGACAAAAGGTAGTTGAGGTGGGAAAGGACATAACAAGAGCATAGCTGAGAGTGAGCCTGGGCCATGCAAGTCCAGTCAGGGATAAAACAATGGAAGTGGCTGAGATCTCTGTAGGTGCACCATGTAATTGGAGAGAAGGTTGATGCAGGGCCCTGGAAACCAGGCATCCCAAGCAAGGATTCATTTGATGAACAGAAAGCTATTAGAGAGCTTAAGGCACAAAGCAAAGCAAAAAACCCCACAATTTTAAAGGATACACCATGGGCAGATCAGAAAATATTTTTAATGCTTACTAGAAAAAAAATCACTATTTTCTATATTTATCATCATTTTTAATGGTTCCCAGGTATTTCCAGTATAGAAAAGCCTCCTCCCAAAGGACAAATTAGGATGCATCAACAAATTTTGTCATTTAAATAGCAGCAATAAAAATAGTTGTACCATTATATATATATATACACACACACATATATATTAAATGCATCTCAAAGCCATGAGAAGAGGCATAATGTCTCAGTAAAATAACGCATATATACATTTTAAGGCTTTGCTCTGCAGAAAGATTTCGCAGTGCATACTCCTGGTAACAGTAGATAAAAGCTGCTATAATAATCTCTTAAACCAAAAGATCTGATCATAGTGATTGCGGGAGAAAGACTAATCGGAGAGGGAAACATATTGGATTCAAATACACTGGAGTCAAGCAGACTACAGACCAACACTGGTGCTATCAAATGACAATTTATGTAAAAACTGCAGGGCAGAGTAGTAACGTGGTGAAAGCTCAGTGTGAGGAAAATTGTTCTGGTAATATACTGTATGCATGGGTTCAAACAAGGAGTAAGGAGCACCAAGCAGAGGCCACAGTTAATTCAGGAGTGAAGTGAGGTGGGTATTAGTGGGTAAGGCAGCAGTGGGGTTAAGAGCAGAGGCTTGGCAGGTGTGTGTGTGCGCATGTGTGTGGATACACCAAGTTCTCTGCAGCATTTTAAGTCTGAGTTCACATTTCAAAGCCAGGCTCCGTCCCTGCTTTCTCCTGATGAACATTTCCATCCTATGAACCACTAGAGCTTTTTCTGCCTGTCACTTGTTGTCACTTAGCATATGTTACCAACATTGTCAATTATCTGTCTCTTTTCTCAAGTGAGTGTACTTTATTCTCTCAGAGAAATGTCCCCGTCTTCCTAGTCTCCCCCAAGTCAAGAAATATGCTTCATATTTGATAAACATTGGGTATAATTAATGTAATTTATGTAGGTGAAAGTCACCTGCAAAGATACATACATAGTCAGACTCTAAGATTCCATTAAAATGTCTAAACTGAATTAGGTATCATAATCCACGTGCTGAAAAATGACCTCTAAAAACAAGTTCGCAGAATTCAGTATTTTCATTTTACCTTCTGATTTGCCTTTAGAGGGGCTACAGACATGCCTCAAAGTAAAACTGTCTCAGATATTTTGTACGATAGTGAACATGACTTGATGAAACTGCAAATCTGCCCATGACCTTGGGCAAGGTGCCAACACCTTTTTTATATTCAGCCAATATGCATATTAGTCAAGTCAGCATTTTACAGGTGGGCAAGCATGACTAGTAATCACCGTGCCATGTTGTCAGAAGTGTGGTTATATTAGAGTTGTGATTAACATCTTGCTTCCTAAACAGCCTGCTGGAGTGTAAGTCTGTTGCTTCCATAACTTAAAGAGAACATTAAAAAGAAATCCATTTACCTTTGATCTTAAGTGGTATATTAATCTCTGTAGGGGATAAGCACTTCACAAATAAAATTGCTGTGGTTTTCAGTGATTACTGATGTTGAACACAGAAGTCTGAAGAGAGTAAAGCAGAGGAAGTGCTGGGAAGGGATTTTCCTTTTTGTTCAAGTACGTATCTAAAGTTCTCTGTTGAAACATTTATTTTTCAGGTTAAGGCCAGACTGAACTCCGTGGAAAATATGCAAGTTCCTATTACTCTGGGAATCTCTAAATGCAGGAGTACATTACGAACACCTTCAACACAGGCAAAAGTTGGCCTTCACTTAGGGGACAACACAGTTATAGAGGAATGAGCCATAAAACTGTGCTAAAATATGAGACCACAAGCCTGGGTTTGACTAAAATTCTCCCACTGGGAATTCATCTGCTGCTCAATTCAAATTTTGGAGGAACAGAGAGAAAGCATGTGTGGATATAAAGCACTTACAGACTCAAACATTTATTCTGCCCACATTTATTTTACACCAATGTCGCTGACACCGTCACTATATATAAGGAAAAGAAACCAAACTGACAATTTCTGCCCTTGAGAAACATGTAATCTAACAGACTTGGACAAGTATCCTTCTTGCCAAATCTGGCCCATGGTCAGTTTTTGTACAGCCACTTGCTGAGAATGGGTTTTCTTTTTTTAATGGTTGAAAACTTAAAAAGTAGAGTATTTCATGCCATGTGAAAGTTTTATGAAACCAATTTTAGTATCCATAAAAATCTTACTGAAACACAGGCACGCCCATATACTTATATATCATGTCAGACTGAATTGAGTAGCTTTGACAGAGACCATATGGACGGCAAAGCCTAAAATACTTACAATCTGGCCCTTTACAGAAAAGAGCTGCGGACTTCGGGTCCAGTGTACTAGAAAATGAAATCAAGAGTAAGTGCTAGCAGGGGTTTCGTATCTGGGGCTGTGAATACACAGAAAAGGCAGCACAGACTCCCCGTGAGGAAGCAGCAAGACAGCTCATCGGGAAGCTTTGCGGAAGGAACTATCCAAGCCAAGGTTCTTCAACCGGTGCTATGCACTCAATGTGTCTCTCCCAGAGTCAAAAATTAAAGCCCTAATCCCCAATGTGACAGTGTTGGAGATGGGGCCTTTGAGAAATAAATAAGCTCTGGTACCAATTCCAATGTGGGAGATGGGGGGTTCCCCATACCAACAAGCAATTCTCAGGATGCCAGCTGGGCGTCATGTAACGCCATTCCATTCTGACACCATCTATCCAGAGACAGTGTCAGATGCCACAGGTTAAGGTTCAGTCCTACAAGACTGTCCCCCACCACCTTCAGACGTTAGCCACAGCCCCGGCTGTAACATGTGCTTCGGACTGACGGCCTATAAATCAGAGATTCTTAAGACCCACCTCCTTGGGCTCAATTCATTTGCTAGAATGGCTCACAGAACAAAAAACAGTTTATTTACCAGTTTAACAGTTTATTATAAAAGGATGTAACTCAGGGGACAGTCATACAAAAGAAATGCATGGAGAAACTGTTCAGAGCCTCCAAGCCCTCTCCAGGTGAGCGACTTTCCAAATCTCCATGTATTCACTAACCTAGAAGCTCTCTGAACCCTGTGCTTTCGGGTTTTTATGGAGACTTCATTACACAGGCATGATTGATTAAATCATCGTCCACTGCCGATTGATTCAATCTCTAGCCCCTCCCCCTTCCCTGGAGGTCAGGGGGTGAGACTGAAAGTGCCAATTCTCTAATCAACCTGGTTGGTTCTCCTGGCAACCAGCCCCATCCTTAAGTAGAATCCAAAAGTCACCTCATTAACACAAGTGAGACTTGTTGCTCTCCTCACTTCGGAAATTCCAAGGATTTTAGGAACTCTGTGCTAGAAAAGGGACTTAGACCAAATATATATTTATTATAAATCATAGTATCACAAGAGGTTGTCACATCAAGATGAGGTCCTGAGGATGGAACCCACATGATGTGATTAGCATCCTTATAAAAAGGGGAGTCTTCCCACTCCCTGCCACAACACACTTACCGAGAAAAGGGCATGTGAGACCATAGCCAGGAAGGGAGCCCTCACCAAGACCCCAACTGTACTGACACCCTGTTCTTGAACTTCAAGCCTGTGAGAAATAAATGTTTGTTGTTTAAGCCACCCACTCTATGGTATTTGTTACAGGAGCCTGAACAGAGACACCTGGGATCCACGAAGCCCCAAGGAGTCTGTGGATAGAACTCAAGGATCTGTCGATGTGAAGCAGGGAAACAACATCTTTATTTTTACTACCCTGTTACTGAAATTTGGCATTTCTATTATAAGTATAGGCAACAAATCACAGTAAGTGTTTTGTCACCCAAAGAAACCAGGGCTATTTTTTACATCATCCTACATTTGCTGCAGATACTTATAAATTTCATTTACACTCATCATTACTTTGAAATCAGGGTAGTTACTAGACCATTTAGATCTTATTTTTAATGAGTTATTTTATCACAATTAATTATCCAATGTTTCATCTCTGTATTTCAATGTAAATGGTTTTCTTTGTAATCCTGTATATTTTATTTTATGCTTTTATAAACATTCTCAGAAGGGTCCATATGCTTCAGAGTGAGAAATCGGTCCAAGGCACCCATAAGATTAAGAACTGCTGCTCTAAGCATCCTGGAGATAGGATGACCTTAGAGAAGGCAGCAGTGAGGGTGGTAAGGGCAGAGGTGATACTAAGCTAGTCTGCATCCACAGGGACACACAAATCGTTACTAAATAAACACTACTTATTTAGTCAGGAGCCACTTCCCCGAGTTCCCGGACTATTCCCAGCCCTCCTCGGCAGGACTCTCAAGGATCCCTCCCCCACTCCCCACCGCCGCTGCCCCCAGGTCAACAGATAAAGGGTTAACACTGAGCCCAGCAGGGGCCTCTTAGACCTGGCCCTAGAACTAAGTGTGCAAGAAAATTACGTTTCCCCCATCACCACCACCACCCCAAGAAAGTCAAACAAAGAAGGCTCTCGTCACATGGGTAAAGACGACGAGGTGATTCCTGGAGCAAACTGGAAGTGGTCCGGGGAGGCTGACGCGCTGGGCAAGGCAAGAGAGAGAGGTCAAACTGAAGGATAAGGAAATCACAAATGCTTTTCATATCTTTGCAGTGGAGTTAGGACATGATTCTGAAGTCACTGAGGAGTGAGGAATGAAGGTTTAAAGTAGATGGTTCACTTCAGAAAGATTGTTAGCAGTAGCATAATGGTACGCTGAGGGAGAAAAGCAGACAACGGAAGCGAGAGAGAGACAGTGAGATCAGTAGGCTCTCGTTATCTGAGTGGCTTCGGTGGCAATGACGCTAGAGAGATGGATGAATTGGAAAGGTATCAAGAAGCCTGAATAGACAGGGCACATCAGTGACAGAATCTGACACTAACACCCACCTTTCTACTCTGGAAACATGAATGGAAATAAAATAGTGGAATAATGAATGCTTTATTCATATTATTCAAAAGTACAAGCGGCAAATGTATTTGCAGATAACTGCTGTTTAAGTGCAAGGACCATGTACATCACAAGGTAATCTTGGTGACTTAAGTAACAAATGAGCTTGTAATTTCTTTACTTCTATACTATGAATGTAACAGTGTATCTTCAAACTATTTTCTCAGACTTTTAAAACTATCTTTCCCATGAAAAAGTAATCTAATCATCTTAACATTAGAATCACTTGGTCCAACAGATATTTATACTCTAGAAATAAATGTGCTAGGTTGCTTTAAGTGTCACAACAAATGCTCAACGTCATTAAACATTATGGAAAAGCAAATTAAACCCTCAAGAAGATACTACTTCACATCCATTAGGATGGGTATTCTAAAACAAACAAAACAGAAAGTAGTAAGTGTTGGCAAGAATATGAAAAAATTAGAACTCTTATGCATTATTGTTGGTGGGAATGTGAAATGGTACACTGAAAAATGGTAAAGCAGTTTCTCAAAAAATTAAACATAGAATCAACATATGAACCAAAAATTCCACTTCTAGACATATATACCCAAAAGAACTGAAAGGAGGGACATGAACAATTATTTGTGCACTAATGTTCACAGCAGGAATATTCACAATATCCAAAAGGTTGAAACAACCCAAATGTTCTTTGAAGGGTGAAGAGATAAAATGTAGTATATACATACAATGGAGTATTTATCAGCTTTAAAAAAGAAATGAAAATGTAATACATGCTACATTATGAGCATTGAAAATGTTCAATGAAATAAGCCAGACACGAAAGGACAAGTATTGTGTGATTCTATTGACATAAGGTACCTAGGATTGTCAAATTCATAGAAACAAAGTAGAATAGTGTTTCCCAGGGAGGGGTATGGGGAGTTATCATTTAATGGGTACAGAGTTTCAGCTTGGGACAATGAAAGGTTTCTTCAAATAGACCGTGATGATGGCTGCATGACAATGCGAATGTACTTACTTCAGCGCCACTGAATTGCACACTTAAAATGGTAAGAATGATCAATTTTTTGTTATGCACGTTTTACTACAATAAACAAAAAGTTGATCAGATGGATTTACTTGGTTAGATAACTAGAATGTTCCATGGTTTGTTTTGATTTTCTTTAAGACTCTTGCCAGGATTTTAAGAAGAAATCAATATCTGGTCTTTCCAAGGCAGAGCTCAAATTCCACAAGCCACACTGGTGGCACTTCCCAGGTCTTCCTAGCCTCCTCCCCAGCCCTCCTGATTTGAGCTGGTTTTACCTCATGCCCTTGCTCATAATAGTTCCCTCTAACTAGAATGACTTCTACCTCCTCACTTGTCTTCTAAAACTGTTAATCATTCTTTCAAGATCCAGCTCATGGTTGTATTTTTTCCCTTTTCAGACTGTTTCAGGGAAAAAAAAACTTTCTGCAAGCTGGTTTCTACTTCCCTATCCCTTGATAATTTTAAATACGCCCTATCCAATATAACCACTAGCCATATGTGGCTATTGAGTACTTGGAACGAGGCTCGTAAAACTGAAATGTGCTCTATGTGTAAATTACATACAAGATTTGGAAGACTCAGTATGAAAAAGAACATAAAATATCTCATGAATAATTTTAAATTGATTATATGTTAATATTTTGTATATATTGGATTTAATAAAAATATACTATTAATTAATCACACCTCTTTCCTTTTTCAAATGTGATCACTAGAAAATTTGTGATTACATGTATTTCTCACGTTACATTTCTATTGGTCAGTGCTGCTCCAAAATATCAACATTCATATAATTTCTTTACATGCTTCTCTTGTGCCTGGGTCATCACAAATGAAGAGCTCATTAAATGTTTTTTAATTTGAATTTTGTGTGCATGCCAAATATTTTGTCCAAATAAAATCTGTTTCTATTCTACTTCACTGGAAAATTACCCTAGACTCTCAGAATCCCTGTCAGAAGAAAACTGGTTTTCAGTTGAGCTTGTCCTCGTGTTTTTCCCCGCCAGCAAAACACAAGTAGAATTTTCTGACAAGGATTCCAGAGTAACTTATTCTTCCCCAAGCCAACCTCTGCTCTCCAGGGAACTGTCTCAGTAGGTGCAAGTTTCTGCTGATCTGAAAGTTTCTGCTGATCTATCTTTTCTTTGAATGGGTGGAAGCTTTGGAGGGCTTAGTGCGGGAGGAAGACAAGACAGGTATCATTAGCTTACTCTCTTACTTCACCTTTAACATTAAAGATGCCAGCTCACACCATAAGGTCCTTTACAATATGCTCGAGGAATTCCAGAAATTCAACTTTTATGCCCCCACCTTTCCCCTCAAAACACAACAATTTCTTGATGCCTGAATCATCTGTGATCACTCAGATACTTAGTGCTATGGAATCGACTTGGAAGAGAGCTTGAGGGGGTCCATGAATCCCACAATGGCTTCCCAACAGTATTAAGGCATATGTTTGCCTAAAGCCAAATTCCAACTGCCAGAATGTTCTGAGACAAATGCTTCCTAATTAGAAAAGGCCATTTGCTGTTTACAGTGCATCTGGAGCACACTCATATCTGCATCGTGCAAAGTGCTGCACTGTTAGCGTGGGGGTTATATGTTAAACCTTCTTGTCTAGAAAAGTTTTAATGATAAATACTCTATGAAGATGGTGGATTGTAAAATTGGACATTGCAGATAATAATCACTATTATAAACTTAATAGTAGAAAGATCACTTATCAGTGTTGTCGTGACGTTCCTGCATCTGAAAGGATGTGTAGTGGGCTGTCCTTTCATGAAACCAATAAAATCAAATAACTGTTTCTCTAAATTCTGCTCTACTTCATACCTTGAACAATGTAACTGGTAAGGCCAACCGATAATGTTTTAGTATTTTCAAAAACTTCAAAAAGTTAACATAAGGATTTTAAAACTTAAATTCACTTTCAAATGTTAAGGAACCTGAAAGGGCCAAACGGATGGTGATAATTTGAGTACAGATATGAAGAATGAGCATGATTTTAGTACCATTATTCAACATTTACCATACAATATGATAAGAACTTTATTTCTGTTCCACTTCTATTTAACCTATATTAATCCCATGAGATATTCCTGTTCTTTTTTTGAAATATGGGAACTGAGTCTCAGAGAAGCTAAGTCACTGCCCAGGTCCTACATATAATGATTAGAAGAGTCAGTTTCAATTGACTCCAAAGCCTAGTTTTGGTTGGTTGTTTGGTTTTTGTTTTTTGGGGGTTTTTTTTATTACATGCTTCTGAAACTGAGGTAAGACTATCCGCTTTCCTCCCCCTATTTTTCTGACCCTCTTCACCACCCTACTGTCACTAAATACCACAGGAGCAAAAAGGAATACAATGACTTCAAAAACGGAGGTAGGGGAAGATTTCTTGACTTAAAACAGAAGAGGGCTGCCAATTTTACTTAAGGTTTTAAGGCAATGGGAACCTTCAAAGGTATTTTGCACCTGAGGCAGGCTCCTCGTGGCCACCCTCTCCCTACCCCGCCTCTCCTGGTGCTCATCACCACGTCACGCCTGGCACGCTCCCCTCCCAAACGTCTAGAGTTGCCAGGCGTGACCATCCGTCTCTGCAGGGCCTTCAGTGAAAAAGCTCAAGAAGCACTGTGCTCCATTCTACAGGCTCTGATTTTGATGCTGGCTGAGTCCCAGTGGTGTTCCAAGAAGTCATCTTTAGCAGTTAAAGCCGTGTGAACCAACCTGAGTCCAGCTGACAGCAGCCACCAAGGGTGGCAGAGGTAAATGTGTGGGAGGGTCGAGTGTGCTACAGCAAATTCAACTCAAGCAGAACCCTGACCACATTCCCCTTCTTGTGGGCCAAAGCCCACAAACACCAAAAACTAAGTACTAATTAGTAACACGTTCCAGGGATGCAAAATCTGGCTGTGGAATTCCCTAAGTGTCCCAGTCTTTCTCCTGGCAGCCCTCATTTACAACAAACAGTATTGCCTTAAAATCTGTTAAACCAAAATGCACTTACTTAGAAACCTACAGATTCCATATAAAGCTGGTATTGGGGGCCGGGGGTGGAGGGAGGGGTATAAAAAGAGATAGATACACAGACAAACAAGCAAACCAACCCACCTCACGTCACCTGAAACAACCCTGACATGAAGCAAAGTGGCAGGTATGTTAGGAAAAAAGAGTAACAGAAAAGGGAGAATGGGACTCCAGGGAATATGTGGCTTTCTGTGTAACTCAGATACAAATTAGGGACCTGGAAAGAAAGGAGGAGCCAAAAGACCCCCAGATAAGTCATGAAGACTGAAATGCTCTTGAGTTCCATCTGCTGAACAGTAAAGATCACATAATCATTTTATGAGCTACCAACAGAGAAACACAGTTAAGAAAGAATATGAAAGCGGATGTATGTATGTATGACTGAACTATTATGCTCTACACCAGAAACTGACACAACATTGTAAACTGATTATACTTCAGTCTAAATAAAAAAGAGAAAGTGCTAAGCTACTCCAATGAGTCCTACAAGATCAATCTTCCTAAAGCATTTTTCTAATCCTGTTATACTACCCACAAAATAGTCAGTGGTTCCCTGCTGCCAATAAGTGAAGCAAAACTTCTCCATCCTTGTGCTTGACCACATTCCGTTCCAGGGAACTTTTAGCTTCACCTCTCACAATCCTTTACACACACCTTTTATTTTATCCAATGATTCTACTGTCCAATTTCCAAACCCACCCTTCCTCCCACCTTCAGGTCTTCACCCCTGTTACTTTCCTTCACTCACGACAATTCTAGCAGCCCTTCAAGACACAGTTCAAAGACCACTTTCTCCATGAAGGCTTTCCAGTTCGCTCGGATTTCACTATTTTTGTACAATTTTCTGACGGTGCCCCCTTTGCAGCTTCTGTCACTGACTTGCTTCATAGTTATGTATGTACCGTAGTTAAATCAGTACCACACATGGCCCATTATGAGTACGGTGATGCCTTCACAGTATTCAATCAATGTTTCAGGGTACATAAGTGACTAGGTTACAAGGCGAAAACAATCTGAAAAAAACATTAAAAAAAAAAAACAAACCACTGAGGATATTCAGTCTGGATAAGAGAAAGGGAAAACAAAGTAACTGTCCTAAACGATTTGATCGTTTTATTAGACTTCAAGTAAATTCAATGAAGCTATTTATAGTAGCATTAAGGACTAGCCTGAAATCAAAAGTTGGGAGATATTTATTACAAACACCCTTCAGACATTTATTGAGACCTTACTACGAGCCAAGAACCCTACTAGGCACTGGTGATGCAAAGAAACAAGGTACAGACCTTGTTCTCAAGTACCTCCTTGCTGCTGAAAGCTAATTTTACTTTTTCTTTTTATTTATATATTCACTTCTTTATGATTTCACCTTATGCTAATAGCCTTAATTATTCTATCTCAAGCAAAATCTGCATCCATCCACTACATAATGTTTCTGGTGGATTAAGAGCCAATTCCTCCTGAGTCGTCAGGAACAGAATGAAGCCAGTAATTAGAAATGACAAGGTTGGTGATTAAGACTCAATGTAAAGACAAAAGAAATGCAGCAATGGCTCAATCTTGTACTAAGAAACTCCTAATCACACGATGTACTCCTGCAGACCATCTGATAAAATAGTAGAGAAAGAATTCCTGAATCAGATGGGAAATAGAATTGGATCAACTCGAAGGAATAACTGAACCACACGATTTTACAGTAGCCAAAGGGTCAATGCAGAGAAGTGAATCATAGATCTATAAAAATAAATACATAATCATAGTTATTTTGAGGTAACATAACCCTAGAAGGGGCACCGTACAAAAGGATGATGGTTTAGTGGCAGGCCCTATGCCAGATAAATGCCCAGAAAAAAAGTGAAGTCATTTGTTGACTTTAATGAAGGAAATGGTATCTCAGTCAATGCTTTATGCACAAATATCAAGACTTAGGGATGTAAGAGAAATAAAGGCACAAGGGCAACATGCTGCAGTCTGAAAGCCAGTAATCTGGCTTGTGCAAGGATCTTCCCCGTACCACACAGGAGCTGTGTGGCCTTGGGCAAGTAATTTAAGCTTTCATTAGTCTATTCTAGGAATCTGAGATAATACAGTATGTGTCATGAAACTGTTCTCAGACATGAGTGAAATCACTTATGGTGGATACTCAGTGTGAGACCTGGCACCTAAAATGTTATTCACTCAAGGACATCCTTTAATGATGTTTCCCTCTCATCAACACATAGGAAACAATCTGCAGGGTATTGACAATGAATTCTGTTAAAAAAAAAAAAAAAGAACAGAAGTTTAGAGCAGTCATGAAGTTGATTCACTACCTCAGAATAAAAAACATTCCTTGGTGTATTGCAGACAGGTTTAGGAAAGCTTAAAGATTAAGAGGGAAATTAAGATAAAATCTGAGAGTACGTTAATATGCTAAGAAAGATAAGCTGGCTCATGGCAGCACAGAGCTCTTCGAGGGCAAAAAGGGTATCTTGTTTATATTTTTATCCCCAGTATAGCGTGTCCCCTGTTGCCAGCACATAGAAAATGGCCAATGAATGTTTACTTCAAGGATGACTCATACATCTTCCTACCTGGCCCTTCTAGGTATGAGTATCTCCCAACCCTTCATTTCTGGAGAATTCTTAATTCTATTATCAAAAGGCCTCATATAATTTAGCTGAAATCAAAGCTTAGAAAAAAATCTACAATTGAAATTTATGCAACAGATGTTTTGTGGTCCTTTAGAAAAACGAAGGCTGGATGGCCATACCACCTCAATGGGATTCATTTTTCAATAGGCTCTTCAATATGTAGACAGTCCACATCACATCAGTGAGACTCCAAACACGGCATATTTGGGGGTTTCAATCACAAGCTTTCATCTCTGGCAAGTTACCGAGATGGTTTTGCTGGCAACTCTCTAATGGTAACACAATTCTGCAGGTTGGCACATTTTGAACAGTGTGCCTCATTCAAAAATATCAGCACGTGTTTGGTAAATGTTACTGCACATCTGCGTGTAACAACAGATATAAGTCTCGAATCTCATTAAGGAAACGAGTATTACATCTGTAAGCCCTTTTGTCAGCTGGATGGGCTGCATCCCTCAACACTGCACCAAGATGTTGAAAACATATGCTTACATATTTGCTGAAATTCAAGTAAACATCTTTACAAAGTCATACTAACAGCCTTCCCTTGCAAGTTGAACTATGCAATTTCAACTCAGAAACATTAAAATTTCATCTCCCAAAGGAGGGGTTTCATTTTCCTAGTCAGTTCTTCTATTATACTGTTTCTCTTTCTGCAAACAGTGTGTCCATATGCCAGAAGCCACATATTTGACGTTCCCTTAATTAATCTTATTTCTCCAGGGGGGAAAATGAAGCACTGAGATTAGATGTCTATTAACCCCCTGCTGTATCCTCCCTGAAGATCTCACTGATGTGCTTTAGACGTCTTCATTTTCGTTGTATACCTCTCCATCACCTTAGTTCATTGCCATCTCCAGGCTAGACTCAGCCATAATTTACGATCCCTTTCAAGTCCTCACATAAACATGAAAACCACTGCTTCTGTCTAGGTCCCATTAAGAAGGTATATGGCCCAGCTGCTGAAAAGCAGCAGCTGCAGTACTACTTCACATTTGTTTTCTAGACACTGGTAGGCTTTGAAATAGAAAGGTCCCCTTTTTGGTCCACCTCATCTTTAGTAAAGTATGTGTAATTCTCTATGTTTGGCAGAATTCTGAAAAAACAAATCAGGAAAGGCAGCTCTCTAACCATCTCCTCCTCTGGCAGATGAAGCAGACGACATCAAGAAATGTCAAGTGAGCTCAGCTGTTTTACATTTTCAAAATTGTCTACTTTTGGCATATTACGAGAATGCCATTTTCCTTGGGATTTTTTCTAATCTCATAGATGCATAGCATTGCACTGAAAGTTGATCATTCAACAATTAGAAAAATGAGCTTCAACTGACCTGAATGCAGAGGCTGGTTGTGCTATTATGCAATATAGAAACTGATGGTTCTTATATTTTCACAGGTGAAAGCAACAGTATGTTTTACAATAGAATCACCGGTCTCTTCTGGAGGGAAAGAAAAAAAAAACCTCTGGATTTCTAGAAAAGAAGATCCTCTGCTTAAACATATCTCCTTTTATTTCACTAAGCATCATGTTCACACAGTAGCACCAACTGAAAGTGTGAAGGTGGTAAGCAGAGTCCAAACTAGCCACCTAATGGTTTGCCCTTGGTCAGCATAATTGTGCCAACTCTTTCAGCAAATAATGGCAGGCTAAGCATAGCCAATCATTTAAGGATTCATATATCCTAAAAGGAGGTGAACAAAGATGTGAATATATGTAGCTGGGTTACTTCTAAACTCTGCCTGATCACAGGTGAAGCCTGCATGGACATGTCATTGTGCCTGCCAGGAGCATCTCTTTGTGGGGGAACCAAATGCTAAGGAATTCGATCCCAGGGTCCCATCCTTACTGGTTCCCGGTCCCCCTTTCCTCTTTTTTGAGTATATGATCACTCAAGTTACATTTTTGCTGAAGCCATACTGAGTCTGATCTCTGGAGCCCCGGAAGGAGCCCTGCATGCCTTACAAATTGCTAATTCGCAGTAAAAATTACTGGGTTTTAACATATGCATAATATGGAAAAGAGATTAAACTCTGAAATCCTTCAGCCATTTGAATAGAATTTTACAGTTTTCAGAGGGCTTTCACATATACAAGTCTAATTTGTTGAAATGATACTTAGTTGAAACATGTTACAATTCCATTTTTTCAGTAGGAAAAAAAAAAACCAAAAAACAAAGAAACAAGGTATAGAGATTAAGTGATTTTTATAAAAATTATCCAGCCAGATGCTAACAGCTACAGAATTCATTTTTGGTTTGTCTGGGGGGAGGTAATCAGGTTTACTTATTTGTAATAGAAGTACTGGGGATTGAGCATGTACTCTACCACTGAGCTATGCCCTCCCCACCAGAATTCATTTTCCAAAAGTCCTTCAAGTGCATTCTCAATTCATGTATCATAATTTTAACCACAATGACCAAAAATATTCAGAATATGGTCCATACTTAAGACTGACATTTCCCAAATTGCAAATTTGGAATGCATGACCTTTATACTTATTTCAAATATAAACCGCCTAATAACTGACACATTTCTAGAAATCATAAGCAATCTAGACTTAGAATTAGATCAAAGTTATTTCTGGGTGGTTAAGGATTTCAAGACACTGAGTAGAATCATTAGGAAACACTGAAACAAACAAAAAAGGAAAGTACTAATGTCATAAATGAGGCTTGAATGTGATAAGTTATTTGTTCTACAATGTTTAAGAAATACTAACTGCCATGCACTCTAGATACGAGAGCAAACAATACACAGGCATTTCCTGTCCTCTAGCAGCTTACAGTGGTTCAGTGGAGTAGAGAATTAATCAAGCAGTATCAATACATCAATACAGGGTGGTGAGTGCCAGACTCACCTGGCCAATTCACAAGGTATGTGGGTAGCATCTATCAGGAGCATCTAATCAAGCCTGGGGGAGGAGAAAAGATTTCCCTGAGGAAAAAGTGCCTACAGTGCGACCTGGAGGAGAACTGTTTGTCCAAATAATGAAAGAAGTCTGTTCAAACTCCTGATGTTGAAGTTAGCAAAACCTTACTGTACAACGTTAACAATTAAAAAAAAAAAACCTATTTCTTTTTTCATTTTATTCAGCTCCATCCCCAGAACAGACACTTTTTATTCAGCTCACAGCCATAAACTCCTAAAACACAGGCAAAGCATCCCCATCCCTCTCCACTCAGTTCAACCCCTTAGATGGTTGTGTTACCATGTTTTACACAATCTAGCCATGACTTTGGTACATCTTGGCCAAAATGAAACAAGCCTTCCATCTTCTGACTTCACTGGTATTGTTCACTCCACTCTGATACTCTAGAGCCCTAAAAATTACCCCATATACCCTGACAATCTCATCAGTTACAGACTTCCAGGGGATTCAAATCTCTATTCTCAGGTTAATTATTACCACCTGCTTCAAGGCTGTAGTAAACTAGGAGAAATGGAGATGGCACAGCTTAAACTCCATAACATGCTACAGCTGGCCACAGATACATTATTACGTTAAGAGAAATCAGTCATTGCCTTAGGATAACTATCGGTCTATTTATCTTCACTAGCTGATTAAGATGTCCCCCAGTCACTGACAAAAGTAGCTCTGTGTGCTTTCTTAACCACACCATACTATGCCCTCATCAACCCGGCTTTCTGCACTTAAACACTGCATGGGTATATTATGTTTGCTCAAACACAAACACGTATCGAACATGGGAGCAAGGTGACAATAGCCATTGGCTGGAGCATCAATCTAAGATGTAGGATGCTGAGTTAGGAGATAATTAACGGAACTAGCCTCCATCTTTATTGTTCTTGGTATCTGGTTTCTGCCTAGTACTGCCAAAGAGATCTACTGCCAAATTTGAAACCTTCATTAATAGAATAAATAGACATTGATCTGTTACAAGTTGCATTCAAATAGGAAGCCAGGGCCATGTTTTAGGATGTAAATCCTGGTCTCTTGGTTTTTTCTTTGTTGGCTCTTTGAGATACCCTGGCCAGTTTTTTTAAGCAATTTTTTTTCCTTTCCAATTAGGAAATTGATAAAAAGGAACAAAACCATGTCAGGGCGGAAGTTAAGAGATGTTTATGCAAAGGACAAACATGGAACTCTGAAACACCGCTGTTTTTATCCCCTCCCATTTCATGCACTGGTTTACCACTCACCTATTATCACAGGGCATTAACGAAAAATACCAAGAGGAAATAAAGGAGCTATTTCTGATGCGGACTTGACATTATTTCAAATGTTTTCTATAAAAATAATCAAATTACAATTTTATGGCTTAAGAAGGAAGAAATAATAGCCACCCCAGTGAGCAACCTGGATTCTAAAAAATGAGAAGAGCATTTATTTTAATTAGTCATGGTCTTCACACTAATTGCTCCCCTGTCACAAGTTAGCCTTTTTCCATCAATAACACACTTGTTCTTTCAATAATAAAGAGGGAGATGGGAGGCAAAACCAAAAAAAAAAAAAACAAAAACGTAATGTTTTATTCCAAAAGCTGTGACCAGTTTTAAAGAGAAATTAATGGCAGTCTAATTGACATTAATGAAACTATACAGTCAGATCTAGACTTAGGAATTTGTTCCTTAATTCATCAGGGAAGGAAGTTGGATACTGTAACTGTATTGCCAGGTGAATGCCTGAATTAAGTATGTGGAATAAGGGTAGCTTACTTGAAGGAGTAAGGCAGACATCGTCCCTGCCCACCCCCCCATCCCCCCCCATCCTCTATTACAAGCTCTGGGGCACAGTTAACAGTTCAATCAGGCTGCTTCCATCATTAGCAAAGCGACAATCATTTCAGGACTCAGGCCAGATGTAAAATACACTGGCACTGATTTAAAAAACTTTCCAGTCTCTCTACAAATGTCCCAAGAGAAAACTATTTATTATTCCTGACAGGTGTTTAAGTTATTCTGGTTTTTGTTTTTAACTTTGAAAAAGAAGACCAACCTGTGCTTCCAGTTTAAAAACACGAGCACACACATTAGCTGGTGCGCAGCCTCCGACGGGAGCGCCAAGCACACCTGCTGCACTGAAATACCGTGGGGGCGGGGGGTGAGAAGGCATCCTGGGGGTAATTTCCAAGAAAGCGATTCATCTCCATATCAGACACAATGGCGTTACAAGGCAAGGAGAGGAAGACGACTTGAAGGACGCCAGCCTGCATGCATAGCATGCATTTCATCTTTATTAGGTTTCAACTAAAAGACAGCCAAGGGAATGATAGCGGTGGAGACGCCAAGGCGGGGGCGGGGCGACACACAACACACCAGACAACTGAGTAAAGGCCGACTTTTCACAGCCAGTGTTAAATAGCGCCCACACATATAACGAAATGACAAAGGGGATGGAGAAAGAGTTAACCAAGACGACGAGGGGGCAAACAACAGAGCCAACCCTTTCCAAAGAATTCGCCACTTGAGGCAGGACTGTTAATTCTGTCGCCTCATCTGTTTGCAAGAAGCTATACTTGTTATTTCCAGGACTGTGGCTTTTTTCAGTAAAACTAAAGTTCACATCACCGATTTTCCTACACTTTCAGAAACTGTCTCGTTTGCAAAACAGAGAACTATACCTTAAACGGAAGGCTCTACAGCAAAGTACGCTCCACGGTCACACTCCAAGCGTCCGCCATCCCGGAAGAGCCAAGGTCACACTCCAAGGCACCGCAAACCGGAAGGGCGCCGACGCCCCTAGGCGGCTTTTTAAAGAGATTACTGGCCCCGCCCCCAGTGGGCTGGGTTAGGACCCAAGAATTTACATACCTAATAATCCTCAGGTGGTGCTGGCTGGCCGCTGCCGGCCCAGGCGCCGCAACTTATGAACAATCGGTCTAACAGAAAGTAATGAGCGCATATATTTTCATGCCTAGGCTTGTAACTAGAAGAACGAAGAGAGAAACTTACTCTTTCATTCTTTTCCACATATTCAAAACATGTAGGACAAATGGAGGGGCACAATTTAATGGTGGTAGAATATTGATTTTTAAAATAGATTATTTTCCATTAGTAAAGGTCTTAGATCAGTACTTTGCAAACTTAACTGTATATAAGAATCTCCTGGTGACCTTGTTAAAATGCAGATTCTGATTGTGTAGTTGTGGAGTGGGGCCTTAGATTTAACCACTCTAACAAGTGCTCAGGTGATTCGGCTACTGCTCGCCCAAGGCCCTCACTCTGAGCAGCAATCTTACTTCGTTCTGTCTAATAAGAAGCAATGGAGCCTGGGGGTCAAGAGTGAGTCAAGCCAGGAGTCAGGCTGCCTGGATACAAGTCCAAGCTCTTGTTGGTGACTAGCTATGCGATGCAGACAAGTTACCGAACCTCTCTATGGCTCCGTTTTATCCATAAAATTAACTTACAAAGAGTACCAACCTCATACAGTGTTGTGAGGATTAGACAGGTCACTATGTGTAAAGCACAGTGCTTGGCATGGGGTAGGTATTCCTTAATCATTACCAGTGATACAGAGAAAGGAATCTGATTTGCTTTTATTAAACCTACTTGTAGATTTGCTTTTTATACTCTCCACATAGCTGCTTAAAATTAAGCAGCTCTTGTTGAGGATGGGAGGCAGGGGTCTAATAAGATTAAATATTTGATTTGACAGAATTCTACATCTAACTGTGAGTTGCTATTGCATTGTTTATACTTCCTAAGGCTGTATATTAAACAATCCTGTCCCTGAAGATTTCAGTAAGCTTTTATCTTTTTTTTTCCCTATCCAAGGCATACTAAGCCTTGTGTGTGCGTATATGTGCACAGGTGCATGGAGGGGGTTCTGATGATAAGGAAATACATACAAGTACTTTGCCTAATGTTGCAGACATATCTACCGGTAAATGCTCAGATATTACTACTTTTGTTTTGTTCATAGAACAGAACTACAGGGACTTCTAACTTCTTCCACTACTCGAGTTTTCTTAGAAGCAGTAGTTCTCACAGACATGCAGAGACATATGTTCTTTTCCTCCCACTTTGCTTGCTCCTCCAATAGAGAGAAGTAGAGTTAACTCCAGCTGTGATTACTTATTATTATTATTACCTAGGTGAGTCCCTATACCAACCTTTGTTTTCTAATGAAGACTGTAAAGTTCTGGTGAATTAGAAAGTACTGGCTGAAAAGTTATGAAGTAAGGAAAACAGTAATTTTCCATTAATAATATAAGGAGATTTTTTGAGACCCAAACCACCGCTGTTATGATGGTACATTTCACAATGCCTGTCAGCTTCCAAATGTCAGCATAGGAAGACTTTGGGAGGCTGTCAACATTTTATTGAAAGGGTAATCTGGGATAATTTAGAGGCCTGAAACTGCACCTGCTATAATTTGACTCCCAGCTTTGGGGAAACAGCCTCTTTTAAAATGACAACATAACAGAATAGCTGCATAACCAACAGCTTTTTCACATCTACATCATTCATATTTGAGAGCATGAGTATAAACACACATGCAGACACACTGAGACTTTTGATGATTGAAATGACTGAGATGTCTGTATTTTTTTTTTAATTCTTTATCAAGCAGAGAGGCCATGTGGCTCTGAAAAGAAAGAGTAATTATATCAAAAAGGGGAAATTTTTTAATTTTGGTAACAATTGTTCTCTACATAGAACACAGTAATTATTATGATTGTCTTTAATACGACTCTATCCAACAAAGCATCCCTTATTTCCAGTGTCTTCACGATAAATGAAATGCCTTGCTACAATTCCAGAATCTTAAAATTCTGCAGTCTTAGGGATGATAAGCATTTCTTGCAAAGGCTGTAAATTTGTTCTTATTCTGTCAAAGTTCTATAGTATGGCACCTCTCTCACATAAATAAGGGGGGAAAAGAGTCTATCCATTTGGCTTACAAACAAAATAAAAGACATCCTGTAAATAACCCAGACAAAGATATGCCAAATGAACTCCCCAGATGTATTAGAAGAAAATTCTCTATCCATCAATAATAAATCATACAATCTTTAGCCAAGTACAATGTCTAGCATTGAAGTGATTTAGGTAAGTGAAAATCAGTCTACCAAACCAAGTCAATAAGGGATTAATTTGGAAAACTTGTAACATACCTTGAGTCAGACTCAAAAGCCCAGAAATAATTAAAAACTGTTCACAACTGTATAAATTACTTGGTATCTGAAGACTATTGGCTATATAATATTTGCATAAACGTGTGCATGAAAATAAATATTTTCACACTTTAAATATACTTATTAAGAAAATATACTCCCACCATAGAGTGTCAGTTCAAATATGGGTATTAAATATATCTTTTTCTTCTCTCCTCAAAACTGGACATAAGCAGATTGCTTTTCTAAAATTATAAAGCAAGAATACATTTTACACATTTTATTCAACATGAAATGGTAGAAGTTAAATTGCTGCAGCAATGGAGAATAGAAGAAGCGTCTGGGAGATCCAAGGAGTGGGCATGTAGCACCATTTTTTTAAAGTAAATAAATTAAAAACATGTGCACAGAATTGTTCTCAAGTAACTTTTCAGAAATAAAGGATTGCATTGACAGAGAACTATCATATATTTTAAAATATATTAGAACAGGTTTATTAGCATACAAGCTTTGTTTATTACAAATGGTTAAAATCAAATACATTCAGCAAGATACATTTCTGAATGATGAATATATACTTTGAAGCACCTAATACACATTATTGAAAAGATTCTTTCACTATGGCATACCATTCTAGCTCTTACAACTCTATTTTCCTCTTCCATAGAATGGGAATCAAATCTGCCATACTTCCCTTGATTGTACGAGAAAATAAATGCAAAAGCATTTGGAAAATTATCACATATAATATACACACAAGATAACCATTGGTAGTCTTAAGTGAGTAGGTCATGGGACCCAGGTCAAAGGTCACAATAAATTGCAGGTGTATGAGGTAAAAGGTAAATCTACGCATGCGCAAGTAGCATGACTACGCATTTGGAACAATATGCGTGCATGGGCATAATAAAAGGACAAGTGCGTACGCCTGAATGCACACGCCACCCGCTTGTTATTGCAATAAAGTGCTGTTTTCCTCCATGTCGGCTTCTTGCGCATTATGTCGGCCCCTCGCGCCTTTTTCCAGTTGGGCAGCTCACCTCCTAGAATCCCTCTCCAGCCTCCTGTGGCTGACAATAACTAAAATGCTTGTTAACCATCCACTAAGAGCTTACCCTGCACATGCTTTCCATTTGGCACGGGCCCCCCTTCTGTATTTCCCTTGTCATCTCAGAATAATGCCGAAAGTAGGCCACACGTGTAATATTTGATCCTATTTTGTCGATGAGGAACTGAAGATAAAAGTCTATGTGATTTACTCAGAGTCTCACCTGGAACCACAGCACTCAAATTTTATTCCAGTATGTTGATTGTTCTTTTCATTTTAGTATAAAACCTATTACAAAACTTCCGCCCTCTGAGAAACTTCACCATGAGGATCTATGAAGAAAGTTTGTAGGAGAAAGGGGATGATTCTACACAGAAGTTCAGCTCCCACTGTGACACAGTGCATGCCTCAGTTAAAACTCCACTTAGCCCCAAGGTAAGACAGGGTACAAATCACTGCTCATTTAAAACCCACCCAACAGCAGAGTATACTAACAAGAAAAGCTTATCTACCTTGTCAAATCTGATTACAAATTACATTGTCTACCCCTCTGCACTTGAAAGAGATTATGCCAAACTCAAAGTGGGAAATGTGGACTAGATCTTCAAACAGAAGAGATGTCAAAACCAGGCTTAATGAAGCCCAAATCCTCTCTTCTGCCAATCAGGATCTTGGATGGAAAACTGTTTCAAAGCTAAAGTTGTTTTTCGCCAGACAACTCAACTCATAGACATTGGGCAACATAAAATGAAGCAGCAAACCTCTAAATCAATAACCAGGAAATAACTGAGGCAGGCAAACCACAATGAGGAGTAGTCATCAGTGGCCTTTTACACCCAAGAGCATTCACAATGCAAGGCTGGGTGGCGCCTGCAAACTGCAGCAGACCCTGCAGGCAGCAGCTGTGCTCACTGGCCAGGAGCCGTTACAGACAGACTGGCTGGGCCGGTGGAAGGGTCTGTTCCTCAGTCTTCTCTTCACACAGGGGAGAAGGACTTTCAAAGACTCAACAGGTCATGTGATGTAGTTAATGACATCATATGACTTGGGCTCAATAACATATTTTTAAGCTAACTGAGACATTGTGTTGATCGAAAAGAATCATCTCTACATTAGACATACCTGGGTGCATATGCTGATTCGATTACACTTAATGGTAGTGAGGTATCCAGGAAAACTCTCAACTGGGATTTGGATTCTGGCTGTATTTCTGGTTCCCCAGGTATGTATATGTATGAGCTGATTTGCATGGCAGAAAGGGGACCCATGAAGGGGAGTTTTATGTGTTACCACCTAAGAGACAGGTTGGAGAAGATAAAAATGCCTCTTCCCCAATTAGGACTGCCACACAGTTACAACTAAAATACCAAATCATGAAGAAAATCTTATAACCAAGCATCTGACAAGATCAAGAGTACATACTATATGACTAGCAAATGAGCCCGAGACCTCAGAAACATGGCACTTAATGGGGTGGTTCTTTTGCGGAAATACATGACAAGTATGGGACTGCCTGGTTAAAACATGGGCACCTGATAATCCTAGCCTTTACTTAGAGCTCTGTCCTCTGTTCTCCACCTTCGTTCTAAGGGACCCCAAGCATCTCTTTTCCATTACAAAAGGAACACCAACAATCTCTTCATATTGATTTAAAAACAAAAAATCTGTAAAGATTCCCAGTCTATCCCTAATAGGATAGCTGTTGACGTTATTAAACAGAACATACAGACACCATCTTCTGAAGTATTTACCTTTGGATACCTTCATTAAGGTCACTATTGTCTCAAGGATAAGAAATGGGTATCTTGCTTGTTTAGATACCTCCCAGAAAAAGAAAAAACCTTCACCCAGATAAATATTACATCAACTGTTACAGCTTTTTAAATTATTTCTGGCAGTTTTCAAATTACTATGTTTTTCCTGCCTCCAGCCACAGAAGATTCAGAAAAATGGAAATTGAGTCTCATAGCAACCCACCACATTTTTTTTTGATGGAATTAAAAATTAAACACAATTCGCACTTTCCCCATGTTTTCCTATTCTTTACACATAAAGTTTCCTTTTACCAAACAGAAAGCTAAAATAGTCTGGGTGAAACAAAATAAGGCACTGAGACAACATCATCCAGATCCTGCAGCCTTAGAAGCATCCAGATACAACACCAAGAACTGGAACACAGCCTCTGCTAGTGACCAGTGACAAGAGAACAGAGATGAACACTCTTCTCGTATGGTTTTGCAGGCAGCCAGTACTGGGTAGGAGGTCAGAGCACCACAAAGTGACCACCCCAGCCCACATAGAAACATATCAGGGGCTCCTAAAAAGATCTAAAGTGGCTTTCATCCCTGGTGTTAATTCCTATATCCTTACACGCTGGTGAACTCTAGGGCATTCTAAGTCATAGCTGTTAAGCCTTCACCATGAGCAGACTACCATGACAAGGGATAACGAGAGAGGAAAACACAGGCATAGCTGTGAAGACATACAGTGTACTATAGGGAAAGGCGTGCCTAATCAGACAATTCAAATAGAACACTCACTGGAAGCAACCAAGATGTTCTCCAATAGGTGAATGGATAAATAAAGTGTTGCCTGTCCAGACAATGGAATATTATACAGTGCTGAAAAGAAATGAGCTATCAAACCACGAAAAGACATGGAAGAGACTTAGGTGTATATTACTAAGTAAAAGAAGCCAATCTGAAAAGGCTATATGCTGGATGATATTCTGGAAAAGACAAACTAAGGAAACAGTGAAAGGATCAGAAATTGCTCGGGGCCAGGGGGAGGGAGGGATGAATAGGTACAGCACAGCAAATTTTTTGGGCAGTGAAACTACTCTGCATGAAACAGTTATGGTAGATACATGTCATTATATGTTTGTCACAACCCATACAATGGACACCATGAAGACTGAGCCCCGATGTAAACCATGGACTCTGAGTGATAACGATGTGTCAGCATGGGTGCATCATTTGTAACAAATGTAGGAATCTGGTGCAGGACTTTGATAGTGGAGGAGGCTGTGCAGTGCAGGGGCAGGAAGTATATGGGAAATCTCTGCACCTTCTGCTTAATTTTAATGTTAACTTAAAATAGCTTTAAAAAAATAGTCTATTGGGGAAAAAAAAAACAGATTAGCCTAATGATAGAACACACAAGATGGGCATCCTGTTTTGTGGAGATGAAGGCGGGAAGGAGGGTGAAGAATATTTCTAGTACTTCTCTAGGTGTGTTTCTACAATCTGAATAGCAAGGCATTCCATGCCTATTATTGTGAGGATGAAAGATTATATATGTAAAAAACCTAATAGCATTTGGCAAGTAGTAGACCCCAAAAAAGGTCCTCATCACTATCTTGTACAGTGCAAATTAGACTATTGTTTTATCGGCCTAGAACAAAGTTGTACAAATTATAAATCAATTAACTTAAAATTAAACTAAGATATTCTAGTTGCCCTTTGGGGAGTATTAAATGAGCTAAATTATAAGATTCATTGAATTATGACTCTAATGCTTATTTTTAAAACAATTAAAGTCTGTCTGCTAAATTGTCAAGTGGCAAGCCTCCCTAAAATGGCAGATGTCCTCTTTAGCAAAGGGTTTCCAAACATCGAAGGTCATGTCAACCCTCACCTCAACCTATGGACCCCTCAAAAGTTGTTTACTAAGTAATAACTAATTTGCTTTCCTATTTAAGGTAAGGCATATTAATTTGTCCCAAATTTATTGATTTGAAGTAGTGAAAATAATCCTTAGGTACCCATTACTATCTCAGTATCTTTCTGATTCTAGAACCACCCCTGCATTTGTAGCTATCGCCTAAATTATGTGGAACAGATATCTTAACCAAGGGGTCATACTTTCTGAATTGTCTCTAATTCGAGACGTCACAATGACTAAATATTATTACAAAATAAATACACTGTGGTTCTTCCTGACAAACATAATAGCCGATGACAACATTGTACAGATTTTATTTTATTTTTAGGAACATCTTAGAAAATAATATGTATCATTTTTTGAGAGTTAGCTAAAATTCAGTCTCCAGTAAATGAACATTTCACCAAAAATCACATTGCTTTTTACTCGCAACTCACTGAAGTAGATACTCCTTACGTGGATACTCACTGCTTCCGTTTTGTTTCAGTGTGGAAACTAAGAAAAGTAGAATAACTTGCCAAAGGTCCCACAATAAGGGTGTAGCTGGAGTTTGAACTAAAACAAAGAAAGAAGTAATAAAGGACAGAATTTTTTGATCAAATGATCAAAAACACAGAAGGTGGCAATGAGGGAGGAAAGGAAGCACCATATGGAAATGAATGCAGCACTGAACTGGACCGCCTCAGCAACACGAAAGGGGAAGTTCCTCCTTTTATCCATAAAATCATCTCAATTTTGCATCAGTCTCACAATGTATCAGCTACACTACTTCTAAATTCAAAATGCCCATGCAAGAAGGCCTCTCAGAGGGGAGAAGTTCTCATTTGGGGAGCACTCAACTAAACATCAACTTAAGCGATCTAAATGAAGGTCAGCCAGCATCTTCTTTTGACTTAACTGCTCTTGAAAAATAAATCAAGTAGTCTTTGGAAATCTGTATGCTCTTTTAGATCATTGTGGTATTTGTAGAGTAAAACGTTACTATAAGAATAGCCTGGCCACTATAAGGATAGATTTTTATTATATCTTTTTTGTTTTATTTTGTTTTTCTGGGGGCTTTTTTGGGGGGGGGGTAGGATTATTTATTTTTTAATGGAGGCACTGGGGATTGAACCCAGGACCTCCTGCATGCTAAGCATGCACTCTACCACTGAGGTATACCCTCCCCTCCCCAGGATAGATTTTTCACAAAAGGTACAATTTGAAATTGTATTGTCATAGACCCTAGGGCATGATAACTTTCCCCAGAAGCAGATCTAGAACAAGCAACTTTTCTTGATAAAAAAAAAGTAGAGTCCCAAACAGCTATTTAATTTAAAAAAAAAAAAGTCTTCTGAAAGAGATTTTAAATTTCTGTAAAGCAGTATTATACTAGAATATCTTTGGGGGGAAAAGAGATGAAGAATGAAATAAATATTTTAAGACATTAACAAAATAGTATATTAAATAAATTTAGTACTTAGTCACTAATAATATGATTCTCAAAATCAACCAACTAAACATTGATGTTTTAAAAGTTTATCTCAGATTTGTATATTCCCATCTGCATATTAATTTTATGAGGTTCTTAGGTGTATCATGAAATACGCATGTCATCACTGTCTTGTATTTTAAACTGACCCTTTTCTTCATGAAAACATTTCTTTAGAAAATTGCTGGAACACACTTTTACGATACCAAGGTAGTTTTTGTGCCAACTGCAATTTCTTTTAAACAAATAACTGCTCAAAATATACATTAAAAAAATTTAAATTCAAGTATTGGGCAATTATCACTGACTTACTTGAAATTCTTTCATATGATAAACATCTATCCACTTGCAAAAACAATAAATATGTATGAATGTGTGAAGAGTAAAGAAATAGAATTCCATTACCTTTCTGAAACTTGGGCTTAGATTCAGTGAGAAATTGAAATGAAATCTGAGGAATTTTTGCCTTTAAATTTAAATCATCAGGTAAAAGATGATAAGGTTAGATTACAAACTCAATTGCTCACAGAAGCTTATGCTACAACATTGGATGGGAATACAATAGAAGGAGGAAAGTGGAAATTTTCCCACTTAATTTTTGTGTGTTCCATCTATTTTTTAATAGACATTCTGAGAAAATAAACCAAATGCAATATATCTCTTGTTAGGCAAAGAGATCAAAAAATATAAAAGACATGGGTCATAGAACCAGAGAAGCCTGAGTTTGAGTCAGGACTTGGCCACTAACTGGTCATGTGACGTTGGGCAAGTAAATTAAGCTAACTGAGCACCCACTGACTCAACTGAAAACCAGAGACTGCACCTCCCCAGCAAGGCTTTTGGGAAGAACAACCAAAACAATCTAAGCAAAGTCCCTTAAACATATAAACGGCTGCACAAATATTAGCTGCTCTTCCACTTGATGAATAAAGGAATCAGCTGTACTTTCTTTGCTTGCTTTTCTCCTGTACTCAACTTAATACATCAGAAATTCTTAACCTGGCTTTATAGACGGGCTTGAGGAGGAGGAAATGACTTCATTGTCACGGAGCTAAGGCTTCTGAGACATAGGTCTGCATCACACCAGCTGTGTAATATGTAAATAACAAACTATCTAGTCCTCAAGGTGTCAAATGTAAAAGAGGGGTATGATGGTTAATTTTATGTGAGAAATTAACTGGTCACCCAGGTATTTGGTTAAACTATTTCTGGGTATACATGTGAGTGAGGGTGTTCCCAGATGAGACTAGCATTTGAATCCGCAGACGGAGTAAAGCAGCTTGCCCTCGCCCATGCCTCCCCGGTGCTGGTGGGCAGCACTCAATCCACTGAGGGCCTGAGCAGAACAAAAGACAAAGGAAAGAAATTCACTTTCCCTGCCTGACTGCCCACCTGAAACATCAGACTTTCTGTGCCCTTGGACAAGGCTTAGATCATCAGTGCTCCTGGCCATCAGACCTTTGGATTCGAACTGGAATTTACACCACTGACCTACATCTCCAGCTTGCAGAGAGCAAGTTGTGGGAATTCTCAGCCTCCATAATAAAATAAGCCAGTTTCTTTTAATAAATATCTTTACATATCTATATCCATATACAGAATCATTACATAGGAAGGATTTATATGCTCTCTGATATGTTGTTATTTACTATAATATTTTGTATATCAGTGTGTACATGTTCACATATGTGATACATATAGGTATATGTGATTTACATGTATATATGTGATTTACATGTGTGTCTATGTACATAGGAGTGTGTGTGTATCTGTAGTTTTTGTCAGACCTTCAGAGAGCATCATGGCCTGGAACAGGTTTAAGAACTGCCCGATTTTATAGGAAAGAGGTAAATCACATTAAATACACATGCACACAAGCTTGAGGGTGTGCTTTGTCCTGGTTTTGGTCCCTATCACTCCTGCCATCTACATGTTCATGAATGTCATCCTCATGTGCTTGGCACACAGAAAGCTTCCAGATAAAAGCACAAAGATACAATTCCTATTGTAAATTTCCTCTTGCAGAGCATCCCTATTTCACATTTAAGCAGTTATAGAAATAAAAGTTTCTGGGGATCCTGAATTAGATTGAGCATTCTCATTAACTCAGATTCTGTGGGTCTATGAAAAACTGTATTTGCAGAGAAGATAAATTATAAATTATATATTGATTTTTTATGAAATTTTTCATCAAAGGAGCTTTTAAAGAACCAGTTTACCTGGTATAACACAAATTTTGATTTGTAAAAATGAAATAAAATGTTGGAGGAAGGATAAACAACAGAGAATCAAAAGCAACTAAAATACGGCAACTGATCAGGAAAACTAAGTAACAGAAAAACATTTCTACATCGAGCTTAAATCGTAACTTATAACTGGAACACTCATTTGAGTAAAAGCCACTGAGCTGTGTTTTAAATGAAGAATGACTTTGTATGTCTTGTCCTATTGAAAACAGACTTTTTATGAAGTTATACATTCTATTTCTGCCTAGTAACACCACATTCTGAGCCCCAAAGCAGAGGAACATTAGACCAAAGAGTAAAGGTAAGACGTTAAGTATCTTTTGTGCCATTACTTTCTCTATTAATCATTATACAACTGAGGAAATGAAATTTTAGTCACCAAGTCTCCATTTGACTATGTAATTACAAAAGATACCTCTTAGATTATTATCCATGTAGTCAAACCTCAACCCTATAGCCTTGATAAACCCTATATCCTTGATAAACCCTATAGCCTTCCACTAAAATAAAGTTCTTTGACTCTTTGTAGCCATGATTATGTTTTGTTTTGAGATATAATTGACATGTAACATTGTGTAAGTTTAAACTGTTCATCCTGTTGATTTGATACATTTACATATAATAATATTACCACCACAGTCCCATTAGCTAACACCTCCTTCATGTCATAGAATTATCATTTCATTTTTGTGTGAAAACATTTAAGATCTAGTCTCTTGGCCACTTTGAAGCATATTATACAATAGTGATGACCATAATCACGTGGTTATGTTTTTAAGGTGAGACCTTTAAGCTGGAGAAACAAAAGTAATGCATGCTCTTTGTAAAAATTTATCAATCAATCAGAAAACTTAGGAGATTTAAAAAACTAAAAATGACTTATACTCCCACCACCAGGGAATTGCCCACTACTAAACCTTCTATATAACTTACTAGACTTTTCTCCTGTGCAGGCACATACCTCCCGTGTTTATATAAATATGTTTACAAAATTGATATTATTCATATGGTATAATTGGATTTTTTAACAAATATGAAGTTATTTCATTCATTTTAATTCACTGAATAGTAGTCTTTAGTTTCTTTGTTCCATAATTTAAGTAATACTCTTTACTTATTTTTTTTTTACTTCCCAATGTTTCACTTTAAACCCAAGCCAAAAACTGTAATGAATCTCCCTGAATATATATCTTTGCATGCTTATTTCCTTAGAATAAAATTCCTCAAAATGGAATTGCCACAGCACAGAGAGCACATCTTTCTAAGACTGCCAAGTGGCCTTTCAGAAAGCCTACGTCAATTTGAACAGCCAACAGCAGGTTTACAACAGTGCTTGATTCCTCATCTGCTCTCCAAAGTTGGCTATTATCATTTTTTTGATCTTATTCTTGAGGATAACTTGAAAAACCAGTATTTGGGCCTTTTAAGGTTGTAGAGAGCTTTTTAGTAGTAAAAGGTTAAAAAAAATTCCAAAGCAATGTAATAAAACACTACAATTTCTTTCTTTTTTTTTTTTTTTTTTTTTGAGAAAGAAATGTATCCTTGAGAGAATTACTTGGAACTAACTCTGGGGTAACTACGATAGATACACGTGTCTAGGAACACTGGGGAACATGAAAGGCATTTTTGCAAACTGGACAGACAGAAAACCAGGCTATGAATCATCAGTGCAACATGCCACGTCTGAAGCTGCTTGGAGGGCCAGGGGTGAATGTATATTTCAGCAGATGAGATAATAGCTTCTTCTCTTCTAACTGCCTTACACACCCACACTTTATTCCAGTGGGAAATTCAAGACTTGTACAGCTTACTGGTTGGTGTTACCTAAAACATCACTAGAAGCTATGCACAGACATTTAAACATTGATATTACAAAGCCAGTAGTGGAATAACAGTAAAAAAAAAAAAAAGACTCAAAAGGGAATAACAAGAATCTGATAGGAAATTAGAAAGACAAAGGTGAGGAGAATCTGAGAAATGCCAGGGAATAAAACACATGAACATTCTCAGTGCTCTGTCCACCCTGGTCCACCTTTGACTCACATTTATCTCCCAAGATCCAAAGAATAGGAACCAAATTATGAAAATGTTTCCAAACCTAATGTATTTGTTGGTTAAGAGAAGCAAGAGTGAGGGAGGAGCAGGAGAAGCCGTGGTGATGGC
The DNA here is from genome assembly GCF_048564905.1 of Vicugna pacos. Classification (NCBI taxonomy): domain Eukaryota; kingdom Metazoa; phylum Chordata; class Mammalia; order Artiodactyla; family Camelidae; genus Vicugna; species Vicugna pacos. The sequence continues at coordinate 65,510,245 of NC_132997.1, forward strand.
GGTCATCGTCTAGTAAGCAGCCGTAGGCTGTGTTCCTGTCTTGTATACGTTAGCGTGACCATCCAACAAAAATGTTGAGAACCTAGAACCAGATTTCCTTAACAATAGATCTAAACCAACTAAAAGCATTCCACACCACAGTGCTGATGGCCCTTCCAAGTGACTACTGTGCCATGTCATTTTCAATGATATATATCTTTCATCATGGTGATTAAATCATAACGTTACAACCACTTTTCTGCTGTGTGGCATGACTCTTTTGTTTCTCAGAAGGTGATTCCTTGGGGAAAATGAAGAAAGGCTTCTTAAAACAAACCAACCAACAAACAGAAAGCCTAGGAGGTTTAGCCCTATAGAATCACTTTGACTATCATTCAGATTTCTTAGCGGCTACATAAAATCTCTTGACTGTGCCAGATTTTTGTTGTTGTTCATGAAACTACCCATTTGTAAGCATCCAGGTTGAGGGTTAATATTTTAAGGGGCATTTTTAAAAAAAGATAAAAGGGTTGTACAAATAGTTTTATTTGGGAAAGACTGACAACAGAATTTAAATCTTCTCCCCTATTTCTCTAAGGAAACCTATCAAAGTCATCATACATGAAGCCAGCTCGCCATATATCATTTGCTATAGGAAATTCATCCAATGATCAAAGGTGAGAAAACTGACACTGAAAAAGACATCCATTTCCAAATAGGCTTAATATGACCTTATGCCTTTTTTTTTTTTTCTTCTTTTTCTAAGCTAGAAGGTTTGGCTCAAAGCAATAGGACATGATCACTGAAAATTATTTAGTATGTAAGATCTGCCTTTAAAAGGAACAGACCATACAGAGGGCAAGAATCCTCCCAATATGGAATTAGAAATATCAGTAAGAATAATTATAAATGATTCAAAGAAAAATGTACAGTTTTATATAACCACTTCGGATTGATTCAAACATTTAATTTTAATATACATGTAATACACTAGACAGCTGAGACTTGAAAAGATAGTTGGTCTAGTTCCCTGTTTCTAATGCAGTCATTCTAAAATTTGAGTGTGTATAAGAATCATTCAGAGGGATTTCAAGACCTCAACCCACAGGGTTCTTATTCAGTGTGCTTAATGTGGAAAAAAGAAATGCATTTTGAACAAGCAGGTATTTTGTGTCCTTCTTCCCAGAGTACAGAGCGAAGCTTTGTTCTAATAAATACCTAAATCACTCAGAACAAACTTTTTTTTTTTGAAAGATCTCCAAAGACAAGACTCTACAAATATTCTAGTTTTTCATTCTAGGTTTTTTTTTTTTAAATGTCTTTAAATTCGTCTACATTAATTTAAGGCAAGGTTCAATACATTAATATCCAGTGTGGGCTACATAAATTTCTGATTTATGATACTACAGTACATTTTCTTTGTTGAATAGCCTTAGCTCCTAAAAGCATTTTACCATTTGAGTTGGTTAACTTCACAAAGGCTATTTTATACTCAAAAAGATAAATCTCATACTATCCTTTCCCTCCCCACCCCCGTTTCTTTATAATCTTTTAACTATTAGATGCTTTCTTGAAGTATATGATGAGGATTTTTAAAACATCTAGGGGAAAACAAAATTCCAGAATTTTCTTTATAAGTTTTATTAGTTCTCAATCCTAGTACCTATTGTTTGAAATAATAAATGATGGCTCAGATAAAGTTTTAAATTTATGGACAGTCATTATAGGCTCCAGAATTTAAATACTGCAATGTAGACAAAACACTTGTTTTGCCATTCTAGATGTTACTTGTTTCTGTGTGGTTTTTGCAAAATATATATTCTAGCAATATTTTAAAATACAAAACATGCCCAAAGAGAACTTTATATAAAAGAGCTAAAATAATTTTTTCTGAAATTATGACCAACTCTAGAGATATGTAAAAGCAGTAAGTATAGCCAACACTACTTCTAGCTTATGAAAAATCTGATATAGAATGCTTCTTAACTAAATTAATAACTCAAAAAATTCTGCCTCCAGCTTTATCTAAAGAAGCATTCTATAATAGGGCCATGCATATATCTTGGAAATCTGATTTTTCCCCCCTCTAAAGCAGCACAAATCTGCATTTCACAAAACAAAACAACAACAACAAAAAAAGCCACGTTTTATATTATACTCTGTGAAATTATGTAAATCCTAAATTCAATTTTGGAGATGGTTTTGCTAGGACAATTGTTCAGTGCATTAAAAAAAAAAAGATTAAAGAAAATAGTGGCAAAATATATTTACCTAGAAATGGATCTATTTCTTGACTTATGCCTAAAGTGCAATACAGGCATTCCTCAATTATTAAGTAGTTGATTATCTGTCCTTTAACTTCTCCACTCATACCCCATCTTCCCACTCCCATAGCTAATTTTCCTGGAAAGCATTACAATGTCTTTGAAATAGTCAAAACACACTACCACTGTCAAAAAAAAAAATGAAATTACAGACATCTCAATTTGTTTCTTTTTGAGGGGGAGGGTGGTGGTAATTAGGTTTATTTATTTATTTGTATTAATGGAAGTACTGGGGATTGAACACAGAACCTCATGCATGCAAGGCACACACTCTACCATTGAGCTATATCCTACCCCCTGCAACTTGTTTCTTAATACTTCTTTATCTCTAACAAAATGATTGAGAATGATTAAAAGGTCACCTGTTAATATTATTATATGCTGAAGCTTGCATGTACTTTGGAGATCATCTTCCCCAACACTCTGATGTTATGGGTAAGAAAATACAGATACAGAGAAGTTAAGTAGTGAGCCTGTGGTCACAAAGCTAGTAAGCAGCAATGTGTCCTAAAACCTAGGTCTTCTGACTCCAAATTGAAAACTTCTTTCCGTCATATGATGTGTGGGGCCAGCAGTCATTGCAGAAGAGACTGGAAAGGCTACTGATACTTGTATCTAAATTCCTGCCATTACATGGCCTTTGTCTGTAAATGTTATCAAGCCAAATTTCAGGTCCTATAATCTGTTTTGTCAGAAGTTGGAAATATTCTTCCATCATTAAAATCATCATTCAACCATGTAATTACCTGGCTACAACAGTTCAACCTATATATGTGTTTTTTAAATTTTAGGTACCATTTAAATCTTCCTGGGAATTCAGTTCCACTAGCTCCTCACAGTAGGGAGAAGGAGTGCTGAATTTTGGCATGCATATGTGAGCTTATACCAGTTTCCACCCATATTCTAATCTGGGCATATAAAAATCTTGTGATATTGGGGGGACATGGAGAAGGAAAGTTATGTATGGTTTCAAAGTTCCCTACAGAATTTTGATCATACTGTACCTTGTTGAGAACCACTTAAAGGCATCTCTGGATACATCTCTCCCAATAAAAGGTATTCTCAAACGATTATACAATGTCAGTACCGTTGATGCCACAGTTTACCATTAGATTCCCTGAATAAGGGAGATTTTGTGTAGGAGATAAAGTGAAAACAGCTCTGATGAGGCCAGATTTCATGACCTCCCACACTGCCTGTCCTCGTGCCTGAAATTCTCTCACAGAGCTTGATTCATCAGATAAGTACATTCTTAGAAGACTTAGGTTTAAAGGCCTGAGATACTTGGAAAAGAACTCAGGAAGCTGGTTAAGTCCCCCATTTTCCATCACTAACACGTACTAGTATGAACTGACTTACATCAGTTCTCACCTTAGGAGACAGACTGGCACTGAGAAGATGAAATCCCAAGTATTCCAAAACTCTGGGAAACACAGAAGGTCACTTCAGGGTCCTCACAGAAATTTGGACCAAGGAGTCTGTGGACCTTACTAAAAGGTAGCCCTTTGAAAGTCATACCATATTTTTCTCACAGTTCTGCCTCAACCGGGTTAAGGCTATGCTGACAATTTTCTTGCTTTCATAGAGTGAGATTAACCTTTAACTTCATGGAAATTCAAAGGACTGAAGCATTAGCAACTTGATTATAATCTCAGGGCTATTCTTTTTCACCAAAGTAAGCAATTTATTTGATCTGAAAAGCTGGGACCTGAGACCCTCACCTCTACTTTCAAAGCTGCCAGCATTCAAAGACTTCCAACACTGATAATATGAGCAGTTTCTCCAAAGTCTGGCTAAACCCAGTAATGATAAATCTATAATAGAGGATTAAATTTTTTGTATAAATTTGTTTATGTGATGTAAAAGTGGGGTTTGCTCTGCTGTTGTCCTGAGAAAAAGGTCTGTCACCATGAAGAAAAAAGCAAGCAGTATTATCCAGGTGGTGCTTTGCCGCCAATGGATTAGTAACTGGGAAGACAATCTAAAGCAGTCTATTTTCTGAATTACTATTCCAAATAATTCACCCAACGTGAAGAAAGCTAATAAATAATAGAGTTGGGACTAGAACACAAGTCTTTTTTTAAAAAATGTTTTTAGTTCTTTTGGAGGGGAGGTAATTAGGTTTATCTATTTATTTATTATTACTTTCCGTGGAGGGCCTAGGGATTGAACCCAGGACTGCATGCATAGTAGGCATGTGCTCTACCACTGAGCCATACCCTTCCTCCTATAACACAAGTCTTCTAAACTCTAGTTCTATTCTTTGCATCCTGTGACACTGACTATTTTAAATAACAGAAATAAAAAGATACCTCTACATGCACCAATGTGAGGGTTCAGATCCTCCAAGCCATGACATTGGTCAAAAGAAGGAATGAAAGTCTGAGAAGCACAGCCTTTGCTGGCAGATACTAAAAATGGTTTTCAAGGGAACAAGCAAAATAAAAGACTATTTGTAATTAAGAAGCAACTTGAAAAAAGCAATGCACTGTTTCCTTCTGCTGACTAGTCCAGGAAGAGGCTGTGGCATGGATGAGGAGTCAGGGGCCACAGCAATTTTCTGTAACACCCCCGAGTAAAAGAAAATCAGTGTTACCATGCTGAGTTTAATACTAACCATTCACTGCTATATGATCACATCTTTTATCCATTTTATCCATTATATTTTAGATGTAGAATTTAATTGAGTATACTATTTTAGATGTATATTTCAGATGTAGAATTTAGATTGAATATCCTATTAAGTTAAAATGATAACTTTTGAAGGAATTCAATTAATGTTTGCAGTCTTCATGATACGTCATCATCTCTCAAGTATACACAGTCAAGGAGAGCTTTGTCCTTGAGCCCAAGTAGTTACATTTAGGCAGTAATACTTCCCTTAATTGTGTTATACAAATGAGGAGCATACTACTTATCTTGAATTCATAGAGGTCAGGTCTATAATAATCTCTGACCTTGTGAGTGACTCAATCTTGCAAGATATTATGGGAAGCTGGGGAATTCACAGTAAATAATGCCTCCTGAGTCATCATCTTTTGAAATATTCTCATCTACCACATGGACTATGGGTTTGAATCCCTTAGAATCAACAGGATATACTTTTATCTGCTTCTAAAAAACTTCTAACACAAGGAAAATTCTCTTTAATATTCTCTGTGTAAAAAAGTCTTTTTAAAACACACTTTATAATTTAACACTGTTTGAGTTTTATGCAAATGTTAAATCTAGTTTACGTCTTAGAAAAATGGGAGCCATAATATCTTAACATTAAATGGGTATTTGGACAATATAATTAGCTCTCCAAAGGAAAATAATTCCTATAAGAAATGTGCCTTTTTTGTTTTTAATGTTTTGAGATGTACATAGTAATAAGTAAAATCCTAACTAAGAAAACAAAATTTTTTAATTTAAAAAGGTAATAATAGTCATTTTACTTTTCACAACTTAACACACACTGTCAAATAAATAAACATTTCCCCTTTTTAAAGCATCAAAATGCCTTCTCTTTGCGTTGTTCTGATACGCACTTTTCACATCATCAGTGGTGCCCTTATGTTCACAGAGAGGCTACCAAAATACATTTTCTACAAAGCTCATTCAAGGAGATCGGACAGCAGGAAGCCATGTGGAATCCCATTTACACAGCTGGACACTTCCAAATGCACAGAATGCTCAGCTGGAAACTTTCATTCATTAACAACAACAACAATAAACATAACCATAATCTCCACCATAATTAAAAAAAAAAAGAGGGCACAGCCTATATTGGTATTTAAGAGAAGCTGATTACGAGCTAAGATCCCGGTGGCAGGATTATTAAAAGTTAAAAAAAAACTAATTAAAGACATAAAGATCAAGAAAAAGTAGAGCAAATCATCATTAACACTAGCGCTTCACAAAAATACTTCATGTCACAAAGGGACAGTTGTTGAAACAATAGGTTCCCATTGATCTTCACAGTTTCTCTGACTTTCCCTCCAACTTGTGTCTTTTTGAAAAATCTAACAATATACTTAATAAATAAGTAATTTATTACAAGGAGGCAAAACTACTAAAGACTGAGATCTGTTGTCTCTTTAAATAGCCATTTATTTGTATGTGAATGGAGTGGTATTCCCATCAGCTAAAGCATCCTTTGAATCCTGATACTTCAACATCTCATGCTTAAGGCCATTCAGTGATAGCCTAAGAAGCAAAACAAAACCAGATTATGTAAAACGTAAACATCGTGACTTGCCACAACAATAATAACCACCAAAAATTTTTAAATGGAAGGCAAATATTTATTTAAGAAACATTTTCTGGCATGTTAGACAAAAATTAGTATCTTGAATAAAACACACATACATCAGGGAAACAAAAGGGTAGAACCATCATTTCTATACTGTGCTCCTCGCTGCTTTAGGTAATCACAGACATACACTGTGATGGGCCCGCCAGGCTGGGAGCGTTCCAGGTCCCCAGCCCTCAGCCAGACGAGTTTGTTTTTATTGATTTGGTGTACTGGACTTCTGAGTAAAGCTTTTGTTTGTAGAAAGTGTACTAAGGATATTAAAACAAAAACTCTGAAACATTGTTTTAGAGATACCATTATGGATCCATAAAAATGTTTATATAGTAACAGTATATTATAAATATGTAAAATTAATAACATGTTGTTAATATATTGAAATGTCTTTATGAACCCAGAAAAATGTTTATATATTAATAATATATTTTAATATATAAACAAAGTTAATTATAAAACTGCTTAATCCCATTTTATTATACAATCCCATTTTTATTATATATACACAGAGATAATTACCAAAATGATAACAGATTACTTTATTTCTAATAAGGGAATGATAGTATCTGTATATTCTAACTTCCTATAATGGAACTGGATTACTTATGTATTTGTTTTAAGGTCACAAGTGAGACTGGAAGATCTGTCCACTTTTCTTTTCTGTCATTAGAACAGTTTGTTGAGAAATAATTGCAGTAATAGGCTCCTAACACACATACTTACTCTTACTTTTAGAATCAAACAACACTACCACATAGGCATATAGTTATAGAGTTTATTTTCTAGACTGCTTTCTACGTCCTAGGCTTTTAAAAAAGTCAAATGTGATGAAATGCATAATTTTCTCAGCACTCCTTTTCACTTTGAATTTTAGGCAGGTGCAGAGTGAAGAGTAGTATCTATAAAATTTACATACAGAGAAACAGATGTCAAAGTAAATAATTTAAGCAAAAGTCTTTAATAATACTCTAGTTTGGGTCAGCCATCCAGAAATTTTGTTTCTTCTTCAAGTGTGTTGAGTTCCTTCGGTTACTAGGTTGCAAATGATAAGACACATGTTGCATATAACTAAAAATAGTAACAGATGACAGCATTTTACAGTAAATGCTGCTCAACAGCAATACAACGCAAACCAAAGATTCAGTGTTAAATTTTGTATTGGCCGTATTAAAAACAAAAGAAATAGTTGGAAAGAAAAAATCATATTTTATTTAACCCAATATATCTAAAGATGATCATATCAGTATGTAATCAACATAAAAATTATTAATGAAATGTTTTGCATTTTTATATTAACTTTTGTTAAGTCCAGTTTGTATTTTGTACTTACATCACACCTCAATTCAGCCTAGTCACATTTCAAGTGCTCAATGACCACGTGTGGCTAGTGGCTACTGTATTGGACAACTCAACTATATGACATTTTAAACATATAAAATTATAAAGCAATATTTTCCCTTGGTATAGAAAGCATTTCATATTTCTCAATCATCCTACAGCAAACATCTTCAAAAACTTATGTATGTAATTTATTCCAGTCTTATTTACCTTCACTATCTACTTACTACTTCTCTTCAGAGTAGGCCTCTGAGTTCAGCCAAATCACTTTCCTAAGTTTCCTGCAAAAAAGACTTCCTGTCAACCTGTCTACATCTCTTCTGTCCTCCAAGGCCCAGCACAAACTCCATCACTTCCTAAAATGTGTTCCTGATTATTCTGTAAGTCCGATAGCACGTAATGTCTATATCATGACTTTTGATGTTAAATTATAGAAAAAACTATTTTAATGATTATATATTTCTTTGAAATGCTAAGGTTCCTGAGAATAAGAATGTTTTATAGTTTCCTTGTCTTTCTTCAATGTTATCTAGTAGAGTATTTTGAACATATGGAATTAAAACACTTTACATAAGTCTTCCATATTTTTTAATTTGTTTTCTGTCTCAAAAGTCATGATCTAGGATTCTTGAACTTGAAAAAAGAAAGAGAGAGAGAAAGAAAAAACTTGGTAGATGTAAAGGAAAATAACTTTCCAATAATCAAAACTGTTAAAAGAAGAAATAAGTTGGTCATGAGGGTTTCATTATTGAAATAGAGTATAGTTAGCCATTTGTTTGAGATTCTACAAGGAGAATTTCTAAACCAAGTGGATAGTTAAATTAGATGATGCCTAAATACCATTCTGATTTTAAAATTCTGTACACAAGAAAACTAATGTGTGAAAATCCAAATTTACAATGCATCTGTTATTTCAGGATCTGTCAGCCTGCAAGAGAGAACTGGTTAAATAAACCAATAACTGGACAGCTTTTCAAAGACCTGATTAGCTTCCATTTACCCACAAATATCAAATTAACTTTGACAAAGTTGGCTTACAATTCTAAGAAAAAGCAGGTATAAATCCAATCAGCTGTGCAAAAACTTCTCCAGCTTATAAGGCAAGATGCTGGCTGGATCAATCTTGGAAGTTATTTTTGTACCAACAGATCTCTAGCTTCTAATGACAGATGTAGATGGCAAAGGGGATTGTTTACTAGGTGAGACAGTGAGAAGGCCTACCTCCTAACCCCATCCTATTCCAGCCCTAAATAATCTCTCCCTCTCTACTGCTGAGAATGAAAGACAACATGGGGCGGTCAGAGTCAGCCAGCCGTCAGTTCTCTAGATGGTCGATATCGATCAGCATTGATCTGCCCCTGACAGCATGCCAAATAGGGCCACTCTCTCCTTAAGTGGTCCAGGGAGCATGTACAGCTTAACAATTGAGAAGTTTCTGCCTCCCTACTAGCTTGAAGGAGTCAGAAGGCGCTAAAGCAAATCTGCAAGTTCAGAATCAGAATCAGAATCAGAGTGAGATTAGTGTCAGTAACTAATTCATATATATGTGTATTGTTTGTAACAGAGTTCTGATTTTATTCTGAAGCATAACTGAGAGGGCTAACATTACAAATTCAACTGCCTTATAGTCAGCAGTACCTGTGGGGAACCAATATTTTCTTATCTAATCCAGCACTGCCTTCCTAGTGACAATACACTGCAAGAAGAAACATAATTTCTGGATGTCTGACCAAAACTAGCCCATCTTAAAGACTTACACTTGCATTATCTGAATAGCTTATCTAGAATTCATGCTGCCTTCTCCTAAAAGTTACTTTGAAGAGAGATAAAATCCTCTTATAATGGCAAAAGGCATTCATGGTGTTCTTTGTGACAAATAATAGTTCTGTGAGTTGGGCTGAAGGTCCAATAGTTCAGCTGGTGATAGACCAAAGAAATCAACAAACAGAAAGTTTCACAAGGTAGGGAGCCCCCTTTTGCTCTGAAGGCAGAAAGACCCGAGTTCTAATCGTGGACTGCCTCAAGCAAGCCTTGTGTCCTTGCTAACTCACTTAACCTCGGTGGCTTTCAGTATCCCGCAGTGTTAAGGTTATCCATAAAGATTAAGCCACATTTCTGGGTAAGTAACTACTGAGGCAAGTAAATGAAAAAGCAGCTGACACATGATGGATCTCCAACAGGACTCCTTGGACTGATTGGACTCCTTGGCACTGAATGGGTCATGTAGCCAGAGAATTAGCAACAGAACCTGAGGAGACGTCCCAGGACAGATCAGGGTGGAAACCTGAGACTTGCCTGAAGGGTTAAGGACTACATGCAAATAAGCACAAGGGACCAAGCTGGGTCAGGAAAGAGGCTCACTGAGTAAGACTTTAAAGGGGAGTCAGAGAATCATAAGTAAAGTACGGAAGAGTTGGGCACCTGGGGAATAACTAAATCCAGAGAGAAAAATCACAGCAGCCACAGAGAGCATGGCCCAGAGGATGTGCTGAACTAACGGCTGCTTGAGTCAAAAAGGACTTCCCATCCAGGGCTACAGGGTCCCTGTTACACCAAGCCTAGGATACACGAGAATCCCGAGAAACTTCAAGGCAAAGCAGCAAAATTAGGGTGTTAAAAAAATAAAAAAGAAGAATGTCCATGAGCTTCGTGGAAAAAGACCTTACCATGCTACCAAATATGGCTAGCAACTCAAAGGGTTAAAAAAAAATACGCTAAGGGAATCCATTTCACAGTTTACAGTTCATATTTTAAAGACCATATTAATTGAAGCAGAGTTATCCTAGGCCAGTAAATATTAAACATATGCTTTTTTACTGTGTCAGTTCGAACACATGGTTTAAAAACGTTAAAGCTATCAGCAAACATTTATTAAGGGCCCACTATATTCAAGACACCAGGGCCCTTTAAATGAAATCCAGACCTGGGTAAGTTATACTTTCTTTGACCACTCGTCTATTGATTTAATGATCAGGCCAGTTACTTTGAGGGTAACTAACTGTACTGAGAGAATAAAATATAATGGAACAGATCATCTCAATTGTGCCTGATTTCTACAGACAGAGTGTCTTTGCTTCCCACAATATGCGCGACAGTTCTGCTGTAACTGATTTTGTCAGATAGATATGAATAGATCATCTAAAATTCTTTTATGCTTGGATTTCTTTTTAAAAGAGCAATTCAACAGAGATTGATATTTTACAATTCAAACAAATTGTGATCGAGAAATTCTCATCTTTTCAAAAGAAGTGGGACAGAGACCAGTATTTTAATACATGTAGCTTCTGATCATTATATTGTTGCTTCTCGAATATCTTCTTCCAGGAAATTGTTTCTATATTTTATCAAGTGTTTCCTAACTATATACATACACTACGTTCAAAGGTTAAGCACAGTGGCACTGTCTTGAAAAAGAGTCAGGGTCCCCCCACTGTAGGTTACAGTTGCCTGATAAAATACAGGACACCCAGTTCAATTTGAATTTGAAATAAGCAACAAGCTAGAAAAACTGCCACATTCCAAATAGCTTACTAAATGATTACATGTCATTTGTAATTAAGAATCAAACTTATAAATTGCCAATTATTTGACTGGTGCTAGACTCAGTATCACTAGTTCCTATTATTTAAGTAACAGATGAACTATCTTAATATTAGTGTTTTACAATAATAAATAATAGGCACAAGCAAAATAATTATAAGATCTGCCTTCAGTACCTGATACAGAGCTCCTAAAACTCTTGTAAATAGGAGCGCTAAGAGAATCTTCTGTTCTGATATTTAGTCTCTGATCCTGGCTCTTGACAGAGCTCCTAAGACCTTTTATAATTTCCTGAGTGATTATAGCATCTGACACAGAGCTCTTAAGTACCTTGGAATTTCCTGGGTGACATGAGTATCTCTTGCTCTAATGATATAGCCCTTGGTGGGCTCCTGAATGGGGGCTTGTCATCAGAAAGACCAAGCCATAACTAGAAGTGTGGAACCTTCAGCCCCAGCCCTCCCCCATTCTCTAGAGGGCAGAAGTGGGGATAATAAACTCTCATGTCAACGTGATGACGTCTCTACAAAAATCCCCAAAGTAGGAGGCTCAGA